>NC_081409.1:701979596-702279596 GCF_030272615.1 Cryptomeria japonica | reverse complement strand
ATGGTGATGGTGATGGTGATGACGATGAGGATGATGGTGTTGGTGCTGGTGCTGGTGCTGGTGCTGGTGGTGTCGATGTTGGTGGTGATGATGATGATGATCATCATCATCATCATCATCATCATGGTGATGATGATCATGATGGTCATGATGATGAATGAAATGTATGAGGTATGCGATTAATATATTATCTATTTAATATTGATTTCTTGATAGAATTTTTTTTTGACTTAAATGATTACATTATGTTTGGAATTACAATGTCATTACATAATTAATTCATGATGCACCTTTTAATGTTTTTAATTCATGTTTCATGACCTCTAGCAGGTCCTTATAGTAGAAATATGCCACCCCGAGGAGATGGAGATAGGGAGAGTGCCTATTTATGTGACATTTTTTAAACTTTATGTTTATTTATGGAATTTGGATTGTTTATTAGCTATGTGATGGATTACATGTTTATGATGATACATTTGACATTTTTTGAACTTTGTGTTTATTTATAGAAAGTGGATTGTTTATTACCTATGTGATGGATGGTGATTATGATACATATGTGATGGATTACATGTTTATGATGACACATATGTGATGCTAATTATGATGCTCAATTACATATATGATGATGCATCATGTGATGCTTATGATGCTTATGATACGTATGTATTTATTGTTTATAAACTTACAAATTTAATGCTTATTATGCTCAATTGATGGTGTTGATTTCATGTATAGTCCATGTGTGATATTGTCACCCTTGGTGGGAACAGGTCATTGACTACAGATATCATCAACCATTTAGTTGAGGATCCTACATAGTCTACATAAACTAAAGGTGAGGAATTAAAAAATTTACAATGATTATGATGACAACATCTTTTTTTTATTTAGTACTCTTTTTGTCTACAAAGTTCATGTTGTTCATGTTGTGTAATATGTAATTTTTAGCTAACATAATATAATTGAATTACATGTGTCAGAAACTGAACCCCTTTGATGAGGATCCTGCACAGTCTCATGGATCGACAGGTATAACTAGTCAATACACCCTATAGAAATAGTTTATTTTTAAAAAATTACTTAGAAAATAAGCTTCCTCAGTTTTTCAAACCTCGACATTAGCAACAAATCTAATACAGTTATAAACACTTGAGGCCCCAGTTGGACTTATTCAAATTTTAATCTCAACATCCACTTTAGGGCCGACTTCTTCATCAACATTACCCTCATTTGCAAAATATCTCTCTCGTTACCAACTCTCTCATTTGATGGAGTGTAGTTACCACCAAATAGGTATTTGTCAAATGCATCTTCCTCGAGTGAGGGAAATACAGGAATAGAAAATGAAAGTGAGGCATGTAGTAGTTCTACAATAGGGAGATCAACTAGAGGTCAAAAGATTAGAAGAAAATTTAATAAACACATGAAATTTTTCCTTGCTCAAGGGGGGTCATGTTCTTATGATGATGAGACCAAAGGCGACATTGAGGTGCCCTTGAGGTACAAAAATCTACAGAAATAATGGGAACCCAAGTAACTTACTCCAATACACACCAATTTTTGTGTTAACGATAGGATATATCACATAGCACCTTCGTCGTTACATGGTTTGGGCCTATTTTCCATGGACAGAATAAAGGTCTATTACAACAAAGTTGTTGAATTGATGGAGTTTGTCGGTCCTTTTTACAATTACAATAATTGGATACAAATTGTTCAATATAAAAAGAGTATGCATAGGTATGCACTGTCAGCAAATTATATACAACAGAAAGATAATGATCAAAGTAAACGAGTGGTCATATACATTGATGGAAGGCCAAAAGCAACAAGGAATATTTGAGGTGCACAAGGGAAATCATGTATTCGTATGTACGATAAAATCAATAAGTGCAGGGGAAGACATTCTAATTGATTACAATTTGAATCGTATAGATACAAACAAAGTTACTATCATGGGGGTGGTACGTACTATATACCATTTAAATTAACCAATCTCCAATTAATGACTCCAATATACCATTTTATTATGATTTTTTTTTTCTAAGTCTATTGGTTTAATTTTGCTAACATTTTTATATTGTTTCTTTGTCACAGGGTGACATGGATCCATCACATAGCACAGATAGGGATGTAGGTCATGACACTTCTACCGAGCAGGTAAACCTCATTGTAACTGTACAAATTAGATAGAAGCAAATTGTTACATTATTATGTTCTTTTTTTTAGTGTTTTAGACTAATTTTGTAATTGTTAATGATATTCTTGACACAGACAGATGTTCAGAGAAAGGGAAAGGGAGTTGCAGTACCTGAGCACCTCTCTAGGGATGTGGACTCAATAGGATTAAGTGATGATGACCCTGGAAATTCCACAAACCCTATGGAATTGATAAAAAACTCTCTTAGAAAAATTACTAGAGAGATTTTTGCTTTGGCATCTGTGGATCCTAAGATTGATAAGATATGAGAGAGGGTGTGTGTATTGATGCAGACAGCACCAAACTTGCAAGTAAGCAATAATGAAAGCTTTAATTATAACAAACATTCAATAATGGTTTATATTTTATTCTCTTTTATGTCATTAACTAAAATATGTACATGTTTTTTTTACAATAATGTATGCATCCTCATGAAATTAGTGGTCATGATCAGGGTGTTGCAGGTACTTCAAGTGATGACGATTTTCTTGCCTTATCACTTGCTTGGCTTATCACTTTGAGTACCCAAAATACATCACACTTGATATTGTCAATGTTCATAATAAAAGTTCATCCTTGTTTACAATTCTTGCACTTTTGATACATTTAATGTATTATTCTTCAGGTGTTGTCAATGTTAATATGCAAATGTCGTCGATGCCTCATCATAGGTTAGCTCCACCTGTATTACCAACTACAATGTTGGCAACATGTAGCATGCAGATATCCTCTAATGCATGTCATATTGGCCTACCCACTGTTGGTAGATCCCTCTTTTTCTCTATCTTCTATTATGTGTTTATTTCCCATCAAGCATTCTTTCCTGAGGGCATTTCATATTAGATTCATTTTCTGCAGTAGGAGATACACATGAGGATGCATCAGAGGTGACTACTGTTGATAACATACCATCATTTCTTATATCTTCTCGTATTGCTAGTACGGGAACGTTGCAGGCCACATTGGTGGTGAGCGACAAAGAAATGATTCCCTTAAAGATATAGAAGGTTCTCGTTACTTATAAATTAGTATTATATATAGTCTAATTGTAATTTACTTTCTAATCACTCATTTTGGACTAATAATCCCATGAATTTTTTACAGGAAATGATATTTTTTATAAAAATCTTAGTGACATTGCATTGCAAATATTAGGGTCCACCATACGTAAAAGTTGGTACATCATATGTGAACTAACCCTAATCCACTATTTGATTTCATATCATTGCTAGAATAGTTTTCCTTTGATCCATTTCTTGAACTATAATAAATATAGCTTCAATTCATTTCTGAATCTAATAGGTTTGTTTTTGCTTTAAAAGGTGGAATGACCAAGAAGAAAGGTTAAAAGATGAATTGACAAACCATATGGTTGAGTGGTTTGCAAATGACACCTTTGACAAAACCAAGCTCCTTGAAAAAGCTGGCACATATCTAAAGTATGTGAGGGACCAATACAAGACCCATTTAGAGAAGAACCTAAAGTATGAGCGTCCCCCTATGATTCCAAAGAGGGAGTGGAAGGACCTGATTTTGGATGCCAAGGAGAGAATTGAAAGGAAAAAAGGAAATACACCACCAAACACCAAAAGAAGGTACGAGATACTATTAAGAATGTAATTATGTACTAATTAATTATTCTTTATATTTATATAATCTAACATATTTCAAACTTTTCATAGACTAAGTGAAATGTCAAAGGCAACCAAGGCAAGTCAAGAAAAGCACAGGTAGCACAAACTCCGCTCTGGTGGTTATATGAAACATGTCGCATGAATTGTAAGTATCTATAAATGAAATATTGCATCAAAATATTTATAAGTTGCAAATGATTTTTTTAATCAAACAATGCAAGAAAAATTCACGATACCAAGAAAAAATGCAGGGCTCTGAATTCAATAGAGCACCCATAGAAGATGACAAGAGAATTTCCTACCAGCAAGGCTATACAGTCATGGCTGATCAGCTACGAGAATTGAGTGGGCAAACATAATATTCTAGTGCATCCATCACACAGGTAAATATTCTAAATGAAAATTGTTTCAAATTGAATACTTTAACAATAATCTAATTGATGTTGAGTTCCAACATAAAGTGGCTATATTTGTTTTAAATAAGCAAGTAATGATAACAATGTGCATGACATTGGAATGCAGCCTGCTAATCGTGAAACACCACTTGCACATGAAGGTCTAGATGTGCATCCCAATAGTGGAGGTATTCATTTGCTATTCAGATTTATTTATGTAATTATTAATACAATTACACATCTTAATTTGTAATTAGAGTAGTAATTAATGTAACCTTTTTTGTTAATATTTTAGAGCATGTAGTCGGTGGTGACCAAGTGGAGCATGATCTGAGTACACAACATCAAGAATGTGATGTTCCCCAATCAGGTATAGAGGACCACTATTATTCCTTTAAACAAATATAATTGCAATTGATGTTCAGCATTAATGTAACCTTTAGTATTTCAAATGTAGATGATCTAGACTGTTCAGCATGTTGAGGTTGAGGCTAGACAAAATGATGTGGCCCTATCAGGTAAAGAGCGCAACAGTTATGTTCTCTAAATTAATGAAATACTTGTAACAATAATAATAAAAAAAATTGTATTTAACCGATTTCTTTGTTATTGCAGAGGACCCCCCTACGCTTCAGTGTCCTCATCCTCGGTATAGGACTAGGCATACATCAAGATCACAAGCAGAGGGCAGAACAACTAAAGAGGGGGGGGAAATGATGAAGAAATTGATGTTCAACTTAGTCTTTTCATAGCTTCAAAGAAAAAACATAAAAAGAAATGATTGTAATCTACCTTATTTGATAATGCCTGATTTTTATGTGTTAATGAATGTAATTATGTGCTAATGAATGGTTATGAATGATATGTGTTAATTAATATTGATGAATGTTGCATGTTAATTAATTTTAATCAATGGTATGTGTTAATGAACGTTATGTGATATTAATGAATGAATGTTATATTTTATTAATGGTAGAAAGAATGAATGAATGTTAGGTGTTAATGGGGAATTTAGAGTGATGTTAGGGGGGGGGGGGGGGCCAAATGAGCTTCCACCTTCATGTGGTTGGCCCTATTAAGTAGAGAATATTATTAAACTATTCTTGAAACCAAGCGAAGCTCAATAAGATAACACACTTTTCAATATTTCATTATGTTGCACAGTTAATCTTATTGAATAATGTATATTGAATCTTAATTGCAGGGTCCAACAGAGCCAACACAAACAACAACACCACAAGTTGTTGGGTATAATGAACTCCCATATTGTCCTGTATGTACACTAACAGTATGAGTTGCTTCTAGTGTTGATATGTATGGTGGTACTGCAAAATTTATGAATATGCCTCTTCCTTGTAAGTTTTTTTATTACTTGTCATTTTCTTTAGCATTTTGTTACTTCATGAATGAGATGTTTTTCAAATGTCTATTCCATGAATACCTCTCTCTTTTATGCTTCATGGTCGATGTGTCTTCAGCATGTCCACTCCATGAGAACCTTTTATCATATATGCTTGTACCTTATGTGTATTTATGAATTACTTCATGGTTTACATGTATGATTCATTCCTTGCATGTATTCATATGTATGGTTTGTGCTTTACATAGCTTCTTCATGCCTTATGAACATTACTTCATGCCTTGTAGTCTTCTCAAAATATTGCAAAATCATTCAACAAGAAAAAGAGTAGTAGAGGCTACATACCAAAATAAATTAGATCTCCCTCTTTATTTCCTCGCTTTCTTCCCTATTTTATTCCTCCCTTCTTTATCACTTCCCTTTTTCTTTATTTTTCCTTGATATAACTAACCTTTTCTCCTTAATATTCTTCATGAATCCAAAGACTCCTTTACACTCCCCACTTTACATCCATGGCAACTACCTCCATAACTTCACTTAGTGTGAAGTAAATACTATCTTCTACCATGGCCTTCATATATCCTTCATATATCCTTTCAAATATTACCATCCATATATATATCAACCTCATTCAAAGACTTCGAATATGCTCTGCCTAGTTTTACTTCACATTTCTCTTATGTGACAACAAAATGTGAAGATTTAAGAGAAGCTTCAAATCATAATAGCCCTTAGCATTGGTTCAGAAATAGTCTCATATTATGCCTCCTAGATTGGATGGCTCTAATCCTCATCACACTCTTCATCTTTGTCCTCCTCACTAGATTGTTTGCACTCGTGATGACACAATTGTGAAGATTATATTTCAACATTTTTTTTTTCTCACTTCTGAATCAACAAGAATCGGTTAAGATATCCTTTCGATGAAATATTTTTGTCCACCTTTGGTCAATGAAAAGAAATGTATTGTCATGTATAAAAGAGAGGATGGATGGTGGGCACGTAGTCCCACAAAGAGATATTTAATACAATATATATTAAGACATATGGTCTAAAAAAGACAACAATATATATTAAGCTACCATATGAAATTGAAGAGTAGCAAGTCAATCTTTCATATCCCTAGCCTATTAAGCCTTGTTACACAATATGAATAGAACCTTAGAATCATTGATCATACTCACCACTTTTTATTTTAAAATTTAAAATCAACATCTACCTCATTTCTAATGTTGGTAAGGTTCACTATTTTTTAAAGAGTATTAGATAAAAGATTTGATGGAACAAAATTGATAGAGGAAAAGAATAACAACATTATATTTTAGATGTTAAATGTTTTTTAATATATATTTTCTATATGATGATTAATATTTTGGGAGTAGTTAAGGATAAGGATATCATTCTTCTATTTGATAGTATATCGCCATCCTTATGTTATATTATACTTTTGTTCTAGGAAATCTTTTGATCTTTTGCAATTAGTGTGGGTTTTTTAAGGTGACTCTTTATATGTCCTAAAACTATATGAGCCTAATAGCTTCTACTCTTGTTGATAGTTTGGTGGCTCTAAATAATGGCTCCTTTGAAGAAGCATGATCCTTGTAATTTTGGCCTTCCATGATGTGAAAAGAGGTTATGTTATGAATAATGGTCTAGATGATTTAGTTATTTCTTATTATTTTGAATATGAGTAAATTTGGGCTTCCTTGGCTATGGTCACTATTTTCTACTAACTATTGTGATTTAGTATGATTTGAGCATGGACTTCAAGTAATCAAGAGGGTGGAAACAATCTTCAAGTGTTAGGGGGTACGTGGCCTTTACCAAGGGATGAAAGTATTGGGAAAGTATAAGTGATTCATGTGTAGATCAATGTATCATTCACCTATTAATTCCTAGAAACATTATCAAATAAACAAGCAAGGAGGTATGTTGAGTGCATATATAAATTTTATGTTGCCATGATATAAGTAAGATATCAAACATGTAACTTAGATTGATTTTCAATTTCATTCATAAATATTAGATCTTCCTTGTGGATTTTTGAATGCATAATGTCTCGTTGATTTCAATATCTTTATTGCAAGTACTCTTTTCAACATGAAACTCCACTCATTGAGGTCTCTTACTAAATGCAAGTCAGTTATCCTATCAATGATGATACGTTTTGCATGCATTTTATGGGGAAATATTATTAATAGCTATGGTTGGTTTGTTCATTGTTTTGTGAAAATATACACAAGTAGATTGGGACATTAGAGTTATAAACACCATAAATTATGTTTGAGATCATTGTCCTAATTGTAAAAGTCGATCACTATTGGCCCAAGGCCACACCAACACTATTGTGAGACCAAGGTTTGTGCATACTGGTTTAAGGGATACTCTTAGGACATTTCATTACCATTACATATCCACACTCGGGGTTTCCAAACATAACTTGTTTGAGTAGGCAGTATCACTAGTAAAATTGTGATTGTCACAATTGGTACCCTTAGGATAGTCATTAATATTTGGTCTATGGCACTTTTTTATGGCTTCTAAATTCTTCTATGGGGTGTGCAGGGGTCCCACACATCTCTTCCAACATTCCATCCAAGGCACTTCACTCTCACCTATCTTATATTCCACTTTCTCTATGTTGCTATCCTAGAGGTCTGATACATGAAGAATATCAGGCCAATCAATCAAATCTAGCGTGTGTCTCAGAGGTTTTGGAGACCTGAAAGAAAGAGAAATGAAAATACATATTTACAAGAGCCTTTCCAACTAGTGGTGTGATTTTTTAATGGTGAAAAGGCCAAAAATACATTTTTTTCCCACTCATTGGAAAACCTAGTGTGTTTTGATAGTTTTTGGAAAAATAGTGATATCTTCTTCAAATTTCAATGGATCGCAATGATACAAAATATTAAATGAAGATAATTCACTTCTCTACCATATCCAATCTACTTTTAATGAAAATATGATGAATTTCACAATTAAAAATAATGAGAATCAAACTGAGACGTTTATGTCTGAACAAAAATCTCCAACTTCATTTAGTAAAACTTTAAAAATTCAACAAGACAAAATTGGGTGGTGTGAAAAAGTCCTATTTATTCCTATCCAAGTGGGTTACAATCTCAAATCACCAAAAACCAACCTTCCAACTAAATTTTAAAAAGTTGTCATGACAATAACGACAACTTTTTACAATTTTTACATTTTTTCCCAATGGACCTCAAACTTTCCAAATTAGGTCCACATACATCATAATAGCCTCAAATGGCCTTATTTACATGAAATAACAATATATATATATATATATATATATATATATATATATATATATATATATCAAATTTTGATCGTTTTGGCCACACCTAGGTCCCTAGAGTGCTCTTGCACCATCAAACCATGTGAATTAGCAAAAACAAATGTGTTTTGGAAGTTTTAATGAGAGAAGAGATAAATATTTCTACCTCTCAATAAAGAAAAAAATACAACAAATCTCATTATTGATAAGAAAGTGTTCAGTGATTCATAGAATTCCCCCAAACCCTTCAACAAATAAATTTAACAATCTCCCCATTGGCCTATCCTCAAGTGAAAAACATAATATACAAGTTGAGAAAAAATTATATACTATGAAATCAAAATGCATACCTTTTGCATTGGTGAGATGTGAAATTGGGCTTGTAAAATGTTTTGCAAAAGCATGCCATGTTTTCACCTTTATTTATTTTGTGAATTGGAGCTTGGCCTAAGAGGTTAGAAAAGTTGTTTTGTAGGTTGTAGCAGTAATAAAGTGCTAGAGGAATTTAGAGAGAAGTATTCTTGTAACCCATTTGAAGGAATAACGCAAGCATTGTTCTCTTTGGTGTGGTTTTTTTCTCACAAGGGTTTCACCATGCCAATCACATTTTCTTGAAAGATTCTGAATCCTTTTTAACAAACCCATCCTATGCTTATCTTGCAATCATAATGTTTCATGAGGTGACAACAACTATGAGTTTTAATGGATGCTTTCATTAAAGGAGTTGTTGTGTATCCTTCCTCAATTGTGTAAACTACTTTATGTAAAACTCCATTGGATTTATATCTTAAGACTGATATCTTTAAACTTAATTATTATTATAATGACATCAAGCAAACAATAAGGTAAATAAAAATCGAAGCCAAGCAAAACCTTAGATAAAAGAACTTTGGTGATTAGAAGTGAAAGAAATAATTGAAATAATACTTTAGAAATATTGACAATTGTACATAAAAATAAACTCATCTTATAAACTTAAACCCTTACAAATATTTAAAATTAATATTTACAAATCGTTCTTAGTAATCCATTGTTTATCACAATACTTCACATGTTTAAGATGAAAATAATAAAAGCTATCATGAAAACCGTACATAGAATATTAATTGTTCTCAACAAAACATTTGTAAATGTGATCTTACAACTTGTTAGATTCCCTAAATTATTTTTAAAAATAATAAAGATAAGGTGTAAGGTATGTGCACAAATATGAGGGGCAAAAAAAAGGATCAAAATATAGTTTTGAGTTAAAATAATTAATAATGTAATCATATTATAAAAAATATGACATGTACACATCAAGTTTTTTTGGTTGTACGAATTCCGAGGCTTAAACACTATGAACCTTAAATGCAAGTATTTTAAAATATACTCATATGTTAACCTCCATAAAATTAAAATAAAAACAACAATCATAACTCAATTCCACCATTTGCGACCCTTTTATAGTAGACACATAGATCTGATTGGCATCTAATTAAATATTGTTGTGTCATGAAATTATCAAATTTTAAGTATCATTGTCTTGGGCTTGGTTGAGCCCATACAAACTCCATTTTGCAACACAAATGTTCTTGTCCTTGTTGAACAAAGCCTTCATATTTCTCTATGTATAATTCATCATCAATATCCTCATGAAGAAAGGATGCTTTGGCATGTATTTGCTCAATCTCTAAATCATAAACAGTTTCCATACCTAGAATAACATGAATTGTATGCATTTTTACAACTGGTAAAAAAATTTCATTAAAATTGATACCTTTTTGTTAAGTAATACCTTTCACCACTAATCTAGCCCTGTACCTATGATGTCCTCCATCTTCCTCTTTCAAATGGTAAACCCATTTGTTTTTCAAAGGCTTGCGATTTGGCAGAAGAGGAACCAAATCCCAAGTATTATGAACTTGCAGAGACTCAATTTCTTCATTCATAGCTTCCATCCATTTGACTGAATTCTCATCTTTACATGCATGTTTAAATGTGGTTGGCTCTGCCTGATCAGATATAAAAATTTCATAATCATCATACTTCAAGGGTATTTTATTCTCACGAGTTGGTCTGCGTTGTGGAGGAGCTTCATTAGGATGTAAATTTTGTAACTGAGATTGAACTCCCTTGAGATCAAAAATCAAATCTGCCTTTCTCTGTACAGTATCCCCAATAGTTTGTCCTCTGTCTGGATGAAGCACCGCATCAACAGTCTGAAGTGGCGCATCCATGACTTGAAATGGTGCATCAAGGGCCTGTAATGGCGCATCAAGGTCTGTAATGGCGCATCTAGTGCTTCAAATGGTGCATCCATGGCCTGTACTAGAGCATATGTAGAAACAGGCGTTTGAATTTGTGAAAGAGAATGAATAGGAGAGGGCTGCGAATAAATAGTGGAAGACACCGAAGAAACAAGTGAAAATGATCTCCATTATCGAACATATCAAAGTCAATAAAGTTATGTTAAGAAGTACTATCTTTTTGCAAATATGGAAATGTTGTCTCATTGAGAACAACATCGCCACTATGGATAATTTTGCTAGCAACTGGATTCTACAGCCTGAAACCATATTGATCCTCACCGTAACAAAGGAATATGCATCACTTAGATTTGAAATCTATCTTTGTCCTCTGCACCTTTGGAATGTGTACAAATGATTAACAACCAAAAACATGCAAATGATTGTAGGAAATCCTTTTTCCAATCCACCTCTCCTCCAGAATGTCAAAGTTTAATCAAGATGAGGGAGGTGGATTGATCAAATAAATGACAGTGTTGCAGGCACCAACCCAAAACTCTTTTCCTAAACCATAAATGGAGAGTATACAACGAGCTCTCTCTAAAATGGTCTACTTCAGCCTCTCAGTTGCACCATTCTCCTCAGGGGTGAACGGAACCACTTTGATTCTTTGACTTCCATTGTTTTCACAAAACGTGTCAAACTCCAAAGAGAAAAACTTGTCCCAATTATCAGTTTTAAGACATCTAATTTTAGTTCCAATTTTATTTTCAATAAGAGATTTGAAAGCTTTAAACTTGGAAAATACTTCTAATTTTTTATTTGACATATGAATACAAATTTTTTGAGTGCAATCATAAAGAAAAGTCAGACAATAATTTGTACCTCTATTGGACCAAAGACATCGAAATTCACAAGTTCCAATGGAGTGGTTTTAGTATCATGGTCCGTCTTCAAAAAACTAGTCCGGTTTTGTTTGCCAAAAAGACAATGTTCACACAAATCCAAATCAATGGATTTTAGGTCTAGAAGTTGTCCTCGTTGCAGCATAACTTCTAATCCTTTCTTGCTTATATTGTGTGTGTGTTTGTTTTGTTTTTTCTTGTTTTATTTTTGCATTTTTAGTTCTTCTTTTGTTCTGTGTTTCTCTTAAAATCAACACTTATAGGATTTAATTACATACTTTTGTATTTACTATTGTACAATACAATTGTATGCCTACATGATGTTGTCTATACATTCATTCAATATCTATAGGGAATTTAGATCATATGATGTTATATGAAAACTTTCATGATATAATCTATACTCTCGTATCATTACCATGATTGATATATAAATATATATTCTATATTTGTGACTTAAATAGTTTAAATTATTTGACTAGTTTGAATAATACGGATTAATATTACTTATTCATCATAAAAAATTTAAACAGTTTCAACAATCACTTCAAACATAAGATCAATTTCATTAAACTTATAGTGATCAATAAATGATTCATTGCTATCACCTATACATTAAAGGATTCATCTCTCTAAATATATAAATATTTTCTATGTCATCAAATATTTATGTTTTCTAGTTCATTTACTTATGTAAGATCATGAAAGGTCTATGTTTTAGTATTTTTACACATTTAGGTGAAGCTATAGAAGTGATTTAGTAAATATGCAAAAGAAGATAGAATTTGTCTAAACAATTATTTGTTATCTCATAAAAATTAAATTATTTATTTAAAAAATGTATAGCTTGAATAATTCTTATATGTAAATGAATAATGAAAAGAGAACCTATGTAAAGTTATAAATATTTGTAGGAAACTCTTTACAATAGATATGAAATTTGGATATTTGTATCTTTTTAATTTTCTTATAAAAATATCATCTCAGATTGTACATGGTTGCCTCTTCTAAGATTTGTGTTATGAGACAACAAAGGTTACTAATATTTTCATATATGCACAGTCAGAGAAAGAACTCTAGAAGGAGAAGATTAAAATGTTGGTATAGTAAACTCTCCTTGGAATTAATAAAGATCCACCTTCTTTAGTTGTCTCATCTTTGGAATAGGAGAGTGCTCTGAACAATTCTTTATGTTAAAATTTTGTTAAAACTGAAAATTTATTTTGCAGAACTATTGAAATCACCATTAGTTATGCATATGGAGTTCAATTATTTGATGAGTATGTTAGATTCCTTTAAAGATTAAACTTATTTAGTTATAGATTGAATAATTTTAAATCTTGCTAAAGTGACTGGAAAGTTAATTTCTCAAATTGCCCATTACAAAAAATTGAAATTCCATTTCCTCTAAACACAAATTACATAAATGTAAGCCAAATTATGCAAAAACAAGTACATGTAATGGCCAATCATATCATCCAACTATTTTATCGTCCATTCATTCTTCATATTACATAAGCATGAAATCGGAATTTTGACCCATCACATAAACCTAATTCCCTAGCCAATTCAACTGTCGCCTATTTTAATTGATCAAACAACTACATAACAAATATTTCTCAATTACTTATTTAAATTAATTTTCAAATTTGCATCTATGTGAGACAAACTTTGCTTTCTCTATTTTCTTCAGAGCTCTCACACTCTTCTCCTAAATTTTCTCATTCTTTCTCTATTCATTTGAATAAACAACGCTCTACTCTTTTATGTCTTAACATCAATCTCCACATATTCTTCTATTGACTGTGTAGTCTCTCTCCTCTATGCACTTTTTTAAATCTGTACTTTTAAAACTGAAAATTATTTTAATTTGCTACCATTTCCTTGTGCAATCACCTCTCTGTGTTGCCACTCTTTATCTTTTCTTTGTATTGTGTATTTCTATTCCACTGTATCTTGTCCTCATATTCCACTGTATCTTGTCTTTCCCATGTTTATTCCTTTCTCACCCTTACACAATAGATTCAAAAGTTTCTCACGCTCTCACTCTCTTTTCTCTTTCTCTCCTACACAGCCACTTGGCTTCCTTCCATTGGCATGTGTCTCTTTGTTTCTTTTGTGTCTATTCACATTCAATACAGGTTGTTGGGTTTCAAAATTCTTGTCCTTTCTTGGCTTCTCATGCAGTCCAAACTCTCCCTCAATTTGTTTTGTCATTTTACACACTTTCTCTTATATGACTTATTTTTATTTTATTTTTTAAATGCTTTAACATTTGGAAACCACTAATACATGAAAATATTTGAAAACAAATATTGGAAAAGTTTTACAATAAACTTTCAATCTCCCATTTGCTTTTTTTCCTTATTTTGGCCTTTGACAATGGCATTTCACCTCTAGTTGGTGGATGCTCCTACATCAGATGCACCTAATAAAAAGATTGTGGGAATAGGCTCACAAAAATGGAGCTGACTAATATGAATACTCTTTCAGATAGTAAACTATATGTACCATACTCCAATGTCATTGTCGCCACTCTTCATCTTTCATCTCTTCTTTTTCCTCTTCTAGCACCTATCTGAAACAATCATCATGTTTCTCAACAATCCAACTCTACACTTATCTTCCTTCTTCCTCTTGTGGATTCATATACACAATGAACCATCTTCCTCCTCCAAAGAATTACTCCTCTCCTCTCCTCCATTTTTTTTCACCCACCCCAAACCGACCACCTCCACCAAGTCTCAAATACACATCCTTTCACAACTTCCACATAATGATATCACAAAATTGTATTCCACTCTATCACTACACAATTCTCTTTCTCACTCACTTCAATAAACAAATCCATGACAAATTCTACATCACAGAGTTCATAAAAATATACCTTTGTCGACCACTACTGTGGAAACATCTTCTATCTTCACCATTTTATCCCAATTCAAATTAACATTCTAAAATATAGACCACATAAGCTTGTAATCAAAATTTTGACCTATCACAGACCAATTCCCTAGCCAATTCAACACACACCTATTTTAATTGACCAAACAACTACAACATAACAAATATTTGTCAATTGCTTATTAAAATTAAAAGTCAAGTTTACGTCAATGTCAAATAAATTTTTCTTGCTCTATTTTATTCAAAGCTCTCACACTCTTCTCCTAAATTTCCTCTTGTTTGCAATAATCACACTCCCATTCTTTCTTTGTTCATTTGAACAACCAACACTCTCCTCTTTTATCTCTGAACACGCATCTCTACATATTTTTTTATTGCATGTGCACTCTCTCTTCCCTCTGCACATTTTAAATATGCACTTTTAAAACTAAAACTTCTTTTAATTTTCTACCATTTTTTTGTGCAATCACCTCTTTGCATTAACATTCTTTATCTTTCCTCTCTATTGTGCATTGCTATCTCCCTATATCTTTTTCCTCTATCTCCCATGCAATATTCAACCTATTTAATCTATGTTTCGGCATTCCTTTCCTCTTCTCTTTCTCACATCTTTTCATTTCTTACCCTTACACGGTATCTAGAAAAGTCTCTCACGTACTCACATTGTTTTCTCTTTCTCTCCTACACATCTTGAGATTTTTGGATTATTTATAAATCAAGATGAATCTCCAATGGGGGTTGGGACTGGTTATCTTGGTCTCTCACCTAAACTAACTTAAATTGTTGATGTTTGCTAAGAAAAAAGATAAAGAATGACACAAAATAAACCTAAAACCTAAACTTGGTTGCACAAAGGTGAACCTGAAAGGTATAAAATTGACTTAAACTTTGTACTCGGAATTCAATTTGTTTAATCTTTTTGTACTAATAGAATGACTCCTCATTTACTTGTGGTCAAACTTATCAAATGTGCAACCAACAACAAATACTAATGATTTACAAAATCTAATGCAATTTCTTATAGGATTGTGGCCAAAGATTTGTCCTTTTTATTACTCAATTAGGAACACTTCATTTTTATAAAGGGTCAATTAATTTTGTTTGCATGTTTTGTATTTTCATGATTGACATATACTCTCCTCTTGCATTGAAAGGTGAACCTGGGGATTAGAAATCCCACATATCCAAGTATTGTTGTCTTAAATAGTAGGAGTGCTAACTTCCATGTATTCAATCTCTCCTTGCACTTCATATGATCTTGGAGATCAAAAAATCCTATCATATCCTTCCCTTTAGGAGGCCTACTTGGGGATTTCATCCCTCCAAGAGATAACCTTAACCCATGAATTGATACGGTATAAAAAAGGGGGAAAATGAAAGTTGTACCCCAATTTAGTCACATTGTGTCTAGTAAAATCTCAGTATTTGTATGATACCAAAATAGGGGTGCAGGGTTGGTCTAAATAACTTAGCTAACATTCTTGATCAGGGATAACTTTAAGAAACCACCCCCAAGGAAAAAGTGTAATATCCTGGCGAATCAAACATTATTTTTGGGGGAAAATTTTCATATTGATGGCGAAATTATTTTTCAAAGTAAGAAAAATAAAATTGTATTGATGATTTTTTTCTAGGGTACGAAAATTACATAAAATTCTAGCAAATAATACTTTGTTCTGTGGGAAAAATATATATTGTAGGAGGCAAATATTTTTTCATTTAAAGGAACAAATGTATAATTGTATGGGAAAAAAATTTTACTCCGAAGGAAAAATTATTTAAGTGTATTGGCGATTTTTATCCACCGCTTGAAAATTATTTAATTTGTTTGGCTAATATTTTGTTATTTATGGAAAAATATATATTTTATTGGTGATTTCATGAATTCATTGTCATTAATAGACAAGGCATATCACATCACATCAGTACATCACATTGAGTCCAGACTCTGCATGATGTATCGATAAGCGTGACCTCTTTGACATGTGAAGGGTGACACGTACCTAAAATCCATCAATGGTTTTAAATCGTTCGATGATCGTAGATCAATGGCTGAAGTTTAATTTCTGCCCAAATTTTTTAAGAGAACGTAGTTCAGTAGAAAGTGCCTGGAATGGAATTGGATTCAATACACACGTATCAAATGTCACGGTCGATAATGTTGGTCATTTAATATATGTCTAGTCATTAACTGCAATCCACTCTATCCCATGACTTCCAATGCGGTACTTGGTACTGGTTTATAGTTGTTTCCAATTTTGCACACTGGTGCATTTATGGGAAAGATTTGCAGAGATATACAAAAGATTTAAAAAAATATAAAGGAATTAATATGGTTAGAGAAGGAATTGTTACAATCAAGAGCTTCAGCTATTTATATACGATCTCTACTTCTTTCATCTTCAGTTAGCCTTTGGTAGATAAATCATCGGAGCTCAGGGTATTTAAATTATGCCTCTGGTTTAGGTCTATAGACTCAGGCTGTTCAATTTGGTGTTCTGATTTCTCAAGATGGACACTCCTATCCGCTTGAGAAGCATTTTTGTGGAGGATGAGAGGGCCTTTTTGGGCTCTGTTAGAGACCCAACCCTCCAATCAGTCTGTAAGGAGGTTGGGATGTTCACTAATGAGGCTATGAGGATGGTGTTGGGAAGAGACTTTTAGCGTAATGAAAATAGATATCGTGTTAACATAGAAATTACATCCCAGTTCTTGGCATCTCTTCTGGACCTCGAAGGAGACAAGGTGGATATGTTGATGTTATTGAGGAAGGTGTTTAAAGAAGACATCCTTGGAGACAACGTTACTATTTTCATCTTTGTAGAAGTAGGGGTGGGGATCCCTTGGGAAAATGAATTGACCAAGCTTCTCCTCCCTGACCAAACAGTGTTAGTGGCTAGGCAACCGTTTCTTTTGAACCTGAATGCGGAGTAGTTGACGCATCATAGGTGTTGATATTAATTAGGGAAGGGCGGATTCATATTGCCTTGGGCAACATTGGAATCCGCCCAAATAAGGTTTGGCCCCTCTTCCCTCCAACGTGGCTCTATTCCCCACGCTATATCAAATAAACACTCAGCACACTATCCAATAGGGCCGACCCTATTAACAAGGCAGATAAAAGGAAATAATTAAAAGTTTAATTATTTAAAGGCTGACCCAGTTAAGGAGTTCGCTCCATATAATAAAAGATCAAGATTCATTTGTTAGACAATCAAGTCAATTAAGCTCCTTCATCTTATGCGAAAATCTTCATATTTGCCTAAGTGCGAACTTCAGTCATCTGCAACTATAGCAACCTTCATCTATCATTAGGAGGTGCAAAATCCATCTTGAGGTGTTGGCAAATTCAGTGAATGCACAGTGAACTGATTGGAGATCTGCTATTCATACACACACAGCAAGGACTACCATTTATGTATACCAAGCAAACTGCTTAAAGGACTGCCATCTAGGTCATACACAGCGAATTCTTTGGAGGTCTACAATCTAGGGTAATGGAGCAGCAGAATCTATCCTTCATATGATAGCAAGTGATTGTTGAAGGCAGACACCTCATACCTCTTGTGACAGCAACATCTGAACCTGCAAATACATGAGATAAGTGTTGTAATGATTACATAACTATAATCCATAATCAGATCTAACGATCTTTTCTAGCTTGGTTTTTCCTCCTAGGAGGTTTTCCCAGGGTAATTGTGTCTTGTTGTTAATTTGTTTATTTCTATGTTGTCATTTTCTTTCAGTTAAACAAACTAAATCTAAATTTCTAAGTTATGTCAATCAGAAAGTGTTAAAATTAACATGGTATCAGAGTTATAGGCTAGATCAACTTTTAGATTTCAGAATTCAGTACTCCGTTATTTCCAGATTGTTGTCTCATTTTCAGGTTAGGTCAATGGGGCTAAAAGTTGAAGATAGGCTTGATGGGAATCTGAACTTTACTGCCTAGAAAGTTCGAACCAAGTTGGCTCTAGAGGAAGAAGATCTTCTCCAATTCATAGAAGCAAAAGAGCTAACTGAACCTACGGATGCAGCCAAGCTAAAACAATTCAAAAAGGATGTTGTCAAGGCCAAGAAGATTCTCATTGATTCAGTCAAAGACCACCTAGTCACCTCTATTGCCTCATTTACCACTGCGAGGGAAATGTTCAGCCATTTACAAGGTACATATGAAATTAACAATCTCAGTAGGGCAATTACTTTAAGACAACAACTACTTAATATCAAAATGGCAAAAGAAGATTTTATTATTTCCTACTTTATGAGAATTTCAGAACTAAAGAATCAGCTAGGTTTAATTGGCCATAACATGGAATATAAAGACCTTGTCATGATTACCCTAAATGGTCTACCTCACTCATGGGAGTCATTTATCCAAACCATAAGTGGTAGGACTGAGTTACCCACCCTTGATCACCTTAAAAATGACTGTACCCAAGAAGAGTCTCACCTCATCACAAGAGGACAAACCAAAAGTCCCCATATAGATTATCATCACATGCTTGCAGCACAATGCAAGAAAGGGGGAAATTGGAAGAAACCTTATCCTAAAAGAAATAGGGAATTCAGACCATTTAGTTCCCAGCACCCTTGGAAGAAACCAAGAGATACCTCACATGTCCGTTGCTTTAGATGTGACAAATTTGGTCACTATGCTAAAGAATGTCAGCATAACCCTAACCAAAGTGAAGCCAACCTAAATGAAGTATCAGAACAAAATGATGACTTTTTATTCATCTCTGCTCTGTCTAGTAGTGTTCCTTCAGATAGCAATACTTGGTTGATTGACAGTGGTGCCTCCAGACACATCACAGGCTACTGTGATCACCTTTCAGACCTAGTAGAAAAGGATACCAGCCTTCATGTAGTAATTGGTGATGACGCTCGTTATTCGGTAAGAGGTTCTGCCTCTACCTCTCTAAATTTAGTTTCTGGTATTTCCTTGCACCTCAGTGATATCTTGTTTGTTCCTGGAATTAAAAGAAAACTAATTTCCATTTTTGCTTTAGAAGATAAAGGTTATCAAATTGCATTTTCTGATGGAAAAGTTCTTGCATGGCCTAAGAAATCTAGTTTTAAATCTGCTCGTATAATTGGTCATAGATATGATAGTCTTTATAAACTCTCTAGCCCTATCCAAGCACTCATTAATGAGGTTCCTGAATCCTGTGAGTTATGGCATAGAAGGCTTGGACACTTGCATTATCAAGCTCTTCCATCCCTTGAAAAGTTAGTCAAAGGTATGCCTAAACTCAGTCAAATCCATGATAACACTTGTAAAGGTTGTGCTATAGGTAAAAATGTTAAAAGTCCATTTCATAAAGGTAAATATAGAGCTAAAGACAAGCTAGAACTTGTTCACTCTAATTTATGTGGTCCTATGTCTATAGCTTCTCCTAGTGGATTTCTTTATTATGTGATCTTCATAGATGATTTCTCTAGGAAAACTTGGATCTACTTCTTGAAATCTAAAGAATCTGATGAAGTCCTAAGTAAATTCAAAGAGTTCAAAGCATTAACTGAAAAATCCTCTGGTAAAAGAATTAAATGTTTAAGATCTGACAATGGAGGTGAGTACACCTCCGGTAGCTTTTATGATTTTTATGTTGAGTCAAGAATTAAGAGGGAGTTTTGTGTTCCATACAATCCTCAACAAAATGGTGTTGCTGAAAGAAAGAATAGGACTATTGTGGAGGCTACAAAGGCTATGATTCATGGTCAAGACTTGCAGACCTCCCTATGGGCAGAGGCCTCCAGAACAGCAGTATATATCCAGAATAGATTCCCTCACCGTGTTCTAAAGAACATGACCCCTGAAGAAGCCTTCACAGGATCCAAACCAGACATCAGTCACCTCAGAATCTTTCGAAGTCCTATTTATGTTCATGTGCCCAAAGAAAAGTGAACCAAGCTGGAACCCTCCAGAAAGAAAGGCATTCTAGTCGATTACAGTGAATCCTCCAAAGCATTCAGAATATACATCTGAGGTCAAAGGTATGTTGAGGTAAGTAGGGATGTTACATTGAAGAAGATATTGCTCTTAAGAAATCAAAAGGTTCTTGTGTTATTGATGAAACTAATGACAATCAATATATAAATGTTGATTCTAACCCTGAGATTCAGAGGGAGCAAGTAGAATCTTCACCTCAAGATGATCATGATGATCCACCAGAGCCCATGAATCCCATTGATATTCCTAGTGACATTGTCGTTACCAAAAAGAGGCCTCTTTGGGTAAGGAACACCATTCAAGAAGCTGAAAGATTTGCTGCTCCTAGTGGCACCTTCCGTCAAACTAAGAGACCTCAGGTATTCTCCAACTATGTTGATTTGATGTGCAATCTCATTGAAACTAAACCTTACAATGTTGAAGAAGCCTTGATTCATCATGCCTGGAAGCTTGCTATGGATGAAGAATATCAGTCAATTATCAAGAATGATGTGTGGGACATTGTACCCAGACCCAAAGGTAAATCTGTTGTTTCCTCTAAATGGTTATTTAAAATTAAACATAATGTTGATGGTAGTATTGAAAAATATAAGGCTAGATTTGTAGCTCGTGGTTTTTCTCAAAAGGAAGGCATAGACTATGAAGAAACATTTGCTCCTGTTGCTAGATATACCTCTATTAGAACTATAATAGCCATTGTTGCTGTTAGGGGTTGGAAACTACATCAGATGGATGTTAAGACTACCTTCCTCAATGGTTTCATTGAGGAAGAAGTCTATATTGAGCAACCTGAGGGTTATGAGATTCAGGATAGATTAACTCATGTGTGCAGGTTAAAGAAAGCTCTGTATGGCCTTAAACAATCTCCTCGTGCTTGGTATGAAAGAATTGATAAATACTTGCTAAGTCTAGGCTTTTGTAAAAATGATGTTGGCTCTAACATATACTTTAAGGTAGCCAATGATGAAATGCTAATTCTAGTTCTCTATGTGGATGACTTATTCCTTACTAGTAAAGATGAACTTATTATTAGATGCAAGAAAGAATTAGATTCAGAATTTGAAATGAAAGACTTAGGTCTAATGCATTATTTTCTAGGTCTAGAAGTATGGCAAAGATCTAACAAAATTTTTCTAAGTCAAGGAAAGTATACTATTGACATTTTGAAAAGATTTAGAATGATGGATTGTAAACCCATGTCTACTCCTATGGAATTTAACTTAAAGAAGTTAAGTGTTTCTGCAACTAACTCTGAATTTGCAGATCCATCCGAGTACCGACAGTTGATTGGATCACTGATGTATCTAGTTAACACTAGACCAGACATATGTTTTGCTGTAAATGCTCTCAGCCAGTTCATGAGCATGCCCAAACATGTGCATCTTGTTGCAGCCAAGCATATCCTAAGATACTTGCGAGGTACAATTGGTTTTGGGTTGAAGTATCCACTTAACACTCCAATGACCTTGGAAGGTTATTCAGATCCAGACTGGGCTGGAAGCGTCAAAGATAGGAAAAGCACCTCCGATATTTGTTTTAGCTTGGGATCCATAGTAATCTCTTGGGCTTGCAGGAAACAATATTCAATGGCATTGAGTACTGCTGAAGCTGAGTATATTGCAGCAAGTGTAGCTTCTAGAGAAGCAGTGTGGCTTCGCAAGCTTCTTACAGGGTTGTTTGGTCAGGCTTGGGATCCTACAATTATTCACTGTGATAACCATAGTTGTATTAAGATGTCTATCAACCCAATGTTTCATGACAGGCCAAAACATGTGGAAACTCACTATCATTTCATTTGAGACATGGTGCAAAGAGGTGCTATTCAGCTGAAGTATGTCAGCACTGATGAGCAGGTTGCAGATATTCTTACCAAGCCTCTATCCAAAGTGAAGTTTGCGTACTTCAGGGATAGACTTGGTATTATGGAAAATGAAACCCTAATTGAAAGGGAATCTCAATCTCAGTAATACGTTGTGTTGTATCAAACCACCTTTTGCAGGCAATGTAAGGTGGTATTGCGAAAACTTCTCAGGGAGAAGTATAATTATTAACCATCCTCTGCAGGCAATGTAAGATGGTATTGTAAATGTTAAACCACCCTATGCAGGCAATGTAAGGTGGTATTGTAAACTTCTCAGGGAGAAGTGTAATAAGTAACCATCCTCTGCGGGCAATGTAAGATGGTATTGTAAAATGTTAAACCATCCTCTGCGGGCAATGTAAGATGGTATTGTAAAAACTTCTCAGGGAGAAGTGTAATTGTTAAAACCATCCCTTGCAAGCAATGTAAGATGGTATTAGTGTAATTGATTGACCATCCTCTGCGGGCAATATAAGATGGTCAAAAATATCCTCTCCACCCTCTGCGGGCAATGTAAGGTGGATCGAGTCTATGCTTGTGTGCAAGCTGGAAGATTGTATTATGTAATTCCATTCCTTGCTTGTGTATGCAAGATGGAAGATTATAGTTATGTTCTCCTCCCTAATTAAGAGGGAGTGTTGATATTAATTAGGGAAGGGTGGATTCATATTGCCTTGGGCAACATTGGAATCTGCCCAAATAAGGTCTAGCCCCTCTTCCCTCCAACGTGGCTCTATTCCCCATTCTATATCAAATAAACACTCAATGCACTATCCAATAGGGCCGACCCTATTAACAAGGCAGATAAAAGGAAATAATTAAAAGTTTAATTATTTAAAGGCCGACCTAGTTAAGGAGTTCGCTCCATATAAATAAAAGATCAAGATTCCTTTGTTAGACAATCAAGTCAATTAAGCTCCTTCATCTTATGTGAAAATCTTCATATTTGCCTAAGTGCGAACTTCAGTCATCTGCAACTACAGCAACCTTCATCTATCATTAGGAGGTGTGAAATCCATCTTGAGGTGTTGGCAAATTTAGTGAATGCACAGCGAACTGATTGGAGATCGACTATTCATACACACATAGCAAGGACTACCATTTATGTATACCAATCAAACTGCTTAAAGGACTGCCATCTAGGTCATACACAGCATTCTTTGGAGGTCTACAATCTAGGGTAATGGAGCAGCAGCATCTATCCTTCATATGATAGCAAGTGATTGTTGAAGGCAATCACCTCATACCTCTTGTGACGGCAACATCTGAACCTGCAAATACATGAGATAAGTGTTGTAATGATTACATAACTATAATCCATAATCAGATCTAAGGATTTTTTTGGCTAGGTTTTTTCTCCTAGGAGGTTTTCCTAGGGTAACTGTGTCTTGCTATTAATTTGTTTATTTCTATGTTGTCATTTTCTTTCAGTTAAACAAACTAAATCTAAATTTCTAAGTTATGTCAATCTGAAAGTGTTAAAATTAACAATAGAAAATGGGCACGGATTGGTAGGGACTTTCTCCGGAAATGGTTCCTCCTAGACAAATTTCGAAACTACAGTTGTCTTGAAGAATTCTACATGGAGGGAGGGAGAGATTCTTAAGGTAAACCATGAATGTGTTCACTACCTATGGCCCTAGCCCTGACCCCCTAGTAGTTTTGTTTTTTTGGCTATTTCCTCGTAAGCTCACAAGCTCACTCATTTTGGCTTTAAATTTTTTGAGGGACTCAAAACTGTTGAAATTGTAAATTTACAAAACATATATATTAATTATATTAATGTTAAAATTCTATTTCATTTTATTATTTTTTGCTGCCATCATGCCATGGCGGGATACTTAGGATAATCATTATGTTTTGAATTATCTTAAATAGTTATTAATTTGTGTGGATATAAGATTTAATTTTCACCAAAAAAAATAACAAGTTTATTCTAATTTCTTCTCTAAAGTTAAAGAACAAACTCAGTGTAACTTCTGAGACAACATTTTCTAAAAGATATTTGAAGTGCTTAACAAAGAATTATTTAAAAAAACATAATGTCAAGGATTGGCTGCAAGTGATAGCATCCAATAAGGATTGAAATGTCTACGAGCTATGTTGGTTTTTTGTCTATGATATACGCTATTTCAATATTTTATTAAACAATGGAAATAAATTTAATACTGTGATCTTTTTTATGTAATGTTTCTTCCTCTATATTTAATATATATAAAAAAAATCCAATTTGTTCCATTAATTATTTGTACATTGATTATCATTGATTATAATTTTATAAATATATAAAAAAAAACATGTTTATCTTGCGAAAAACAAGTGAATTAAAAGTCCAACTTACTTGTAATTTTTTTGCATGATTTCAATATAAAAAAAGGTCCAACTAACTAGATACATGTACATTGAACACCGACATGAAACAAAGGCTATGGCCAATGGGATGATGAAGTGTCAGGTGACGTAGCGTTTGGGTGGCAGAAATCGTATGTATAATGGGATCCATGGGAATTGACAATGGATATGCAGTGATATTGCCTTATGGACCTATGGTACGCACATCACTGTCATGAAAGTGAATTGTTAATATTTAGCCTTTATGCGGCTTTAATGTTGGCTTGTGTGTACGAATTATGCGGTTGAAGTTTTGAACTAGTGCATGAGGAGGAACGATAAAAAAAAAATTGCAAACTTCTAACAAAAGACTTCCATAAATGATAAGCATTTTTTGCAAACTTCTAACAAAAGACTTCCATAAATAATAAACATTTAATTAAGTATAGTTAAATTCTAAATTTGCAATTGTATACTTAATTAAATTTAATAAGCTCTATTTTGGCAGAAGTTCAAAAGGATTAAAAATTCTTCAAAACCATTCTCAAAAAGTGACTCATGTATGTTGACGTGGCCAAAAAATGAAAAAAGTCCTGGGACCCATGACAACTGACAACAGATACCATCGTCCGTTCGATGAGCACAGATCAACGGCTTAGGGTGGATTTCAGCCCAAATGTCGAAAGTAAACACATTTGTGAGAAATTCGCCCAGAATTGAACGTTTTACATTTAATTAACTATAATTAAGTTTATAAAGCTCTATTTCGAGCGGAAGTTGAAAAGGATTAAAAAAACTTCAAAAACAGTCTGAAAAAGTGACTTGAGTCTAGTGACATGCCCGAAAAAATGGCAAAAGTCATGGGACCCACGATAACTAACAAAAAATAACAGTCTGTTGGATGAGCGCAAATCAACAACTTAAGGTGGATTTCGGCCTGAATGTGGGAAATAAACATATTTGTGAGAAATTCACTCAGAATTGTACATTTTACATTTAATTAACTATAATTAAGTCTATAAAGCTCCATTTCAGGCAGAAGTGGAAAAGGATTAAAAAGACTTCAAAAATAGTCTAGAAAAGTGACTTGAGTCTGGTGATGTGCCCGAAAAATGGCAAAAGTCATGGGACCCAGGACAACTAATAAAAGATATCATCGTTCGTTAGATGAGCACAGATCAATGACTTAGGGTGGATTTCAGCCCGAATGTGGGAAGTAAACACATTTGTGATAAATTCGCCTGGAATTGAACATTTTACATTTAATTAACTATAATTAAGTCTATAAAGCTCTATTTCGAGCGGAAGTTGAAAAGGATTAAAAAGACTTCAAAAATAGTCTGGAAAAGTGACTCGAGTCTGATGATGTGCCTGAAAAATGTCAAAAGTCATGGGACCGACGACAAATGACAACAAATACCATTGTCCATTGGATGAGCATAGATCAATGACTTAGGGTTGATTTTGGCCCGAATGTGGGAAGTAAACACATTTTTTAGAACTTGACCTGGAATTGATCGTTTTATATTTAATTATCTATAATTAATCTCTATTTTGAGCGGAAGTTAAAAAGGATTAAAAAGACTTCAAAAATAGTTCGAAAAAGTGACTCATCACTCAAGTCTAGTGACGTGTCCACTATCCTCAAAATTTAGACTGAAGCAATGAATGTTTTGTTCTTCGGCGGCGAATAGATATTAATAATAATTTATAAAATTACAACAGGATTCTAGACATTTTGCCCTTTACGTATTACTTTTGTACTTTTCAGTGTTTTCAAAATAAGTGACTCATAATTTATAATCATATTTCATTTCATGGACAAACTAGTAAATCAAGGGAGATTTAGAAACGGCTACTAGATTGAGGAATGCAAGTTGCTACAGAGTCTGTCTACACCAATCTAGTGAAATAGAAATTTTAGGTAAAAACTAGAACACCTACATCTTGCATTTTTTACTTTTTTAAATCTCATGGTTCAATTTGAAGGTTAGCATTTTCAGGCTTGTATCTAGCATTATTTTGAATTATTAACAATAACAGTGATGGGAAAACCGAGAAGCAGTAGTTCAACAGGAAGCCAAGTGAAAAAAAAATAGACCTAACCAGACTGGTTAAAACACCAAGTTTCACTGATGAATACCATGATATTTATGACCCTACTATCCATAGTGAAAAGAGTATCATAGATATTAAATATTCATTATCTAATGAGGCAGCAGATCCAAGTAGGGAAAAATTTATTGTTTTCAACACAATGTTAAAACAAAGAACAAATAAAATCGCATCATGGGATGTTGGATTGGGAAGCATGGTGTTACCTAAAGTATTCCCTTGCCCTGAATTTGTCATGGTCTGCGCTGAAAATTATGATGAAGATAAAAAATCAATTGTCAATAAAAATAAAAAAGAGGAAATTCAATCCATAAACGTGGGAGAATTTTCTCGTTTGTTGAACGTAGGTTTGAAGCACAAAACTCAAATATCCACATTGACCTAGGAAAGCTGGAAGAGAAATATGAGAGTCTTGATCCAAGTCATAGAGATTTATTTATCAAAGCTCTAATAATTTGTGATACTCTGTTGGATCGGAATCATAAGCCTCCTTATGATTATAACATTTTTGTTTCATGGGTTTGAGATACTATTTCCTTGTTGACATTTTTCCTAGGACTGGAAAATAATAGGGAAGTGGGCGCTAGCCTTCTTGAAATGGTTTTTAATATCCATTGTGTAATTCAACTAGTAAGATATAATTTTGTTGAGCACATTGTTCAATCCATGCAAAAACAATTACTAATGATCAAAAAAGGTTCCTGTAAGACATTTAGGTTCTCATCCTACTTGTGCTATCTTCTTCTATCCAAGTATCATGCAATATTTGAGACCAACAATCTTCACATTGTGAACTATAAGATTGATAAGAAAACTCATAACAGATTAAAGTGTCCAATATATGAATGGACACCAAAGATAAGGATGTATGATAACAGCAAGAACTACAACCATTTTGTAGACTTCTTTTTGGCACCAATGTATAATGAAATTACAAGCACTCCAATGCCTAGATTGCATGTGTCTTGTAGAGATTGCATTCAACTCGGAAGTCAAATACAATTGGCTAACTGGTTCTTCATGGAAGAATACATTGTGTTAAGGTTTTATGGATCAGCAGTAAAACCCTACAGACTTCCAATACATGTGACAGAGAGGGTATTTGCATTGGAATATGTAGACAGTTGGAGAGAACAAATAGGCACTTTCATGGTCAACAAAAGAAGAGCATGGGTATGTGCAAGATCATGGGGAGCCAAAAAGTGGCAATGGAAAAAAAAATGTGTTTTAAACCTTTCTAAACACGCCAAAATCCGCTTTGACTTTTTGTTTGGGTCGGCCAAAATTTGAATTTGGTTTGGTAATACCAAACCAAATCGAATATCCGTTAATATAGACTATCCAATTTGTGATGTCACCATTGTGATGTCACTATTGTGATGTCATACTTTTTTCAAATCGGATATCCATTTTTCTCAACATATAAAATATAGTTTAGTAAAATGGACATAACATTTGCATTTTTTATCGAAATTTTGATTTTTTACATGCGTTGGAAAGGTAATTCAAAAACCTATCAAATGGATGAGTTAGTTTGATGATATTATAGAAAAAAAAAATTAATTATAATCATTTGAAGTTAGTCCTTTAATTTTAAAACTTTAAATACTCACAAATTTTGCATACAAAGTCTCATTTTTTTCCTATCACCTCCTTTATCTATCACTTGTCTATCTATACTTATATAATATATTTTATCTATCTATTTATTCTCTACTTATGTCACTTATTTTCTCATCCCATCTAGATAAATAAATTCCCAAGTTACATGCATCTATGCATATATATCCATATTTCTATTCCTATCTCTCCCTCTCCCACTCCATCATTGTCACTTCTTATTTCTATATTTCTCTCATAATCTCTCTTCTCTCTATTTATCTCCCTCCTCTACCTTATCCTACCTATACTTAAATATTACTTGTCTCTATGACCTCCTTTCTCTCCCTATCTTATCCCCTCTATCTCTATATCCCTATAGATATGTCTTTGTGTATATTTATATCTCATTATCTCTAAATCTCATTTATTCACTCCATCTCTCCCTCCATTTGTCTTACTCTCTCTATCACTTTCTATCCATATCTATCTCTATCTCCACCTTCACATTTCCATCTCTTTCCCTATCAATATCTCTTTTTATATGTTCCTCTATCTTTATATATCTTCCTCTATACATGATTAATCTACTTCTTTGTCTCTTCCTCTATCACCCTCTTGAAGTATCTTTCCCTTTCTCTACCTTTATCTCTTTATTTTCTTCATCTTTATATGTCTCTAGCTCTCTCCCCACATCCTTCTCTATAGTTCCTTTATATATATCTATATCTTCCTCTTTCTCTCTCTTCCTCTCTATCTATCCCTATCTAATCTCTATCTCTCTTTCTCACTCTCTTGCACTATCTATATATCTCTATCTATCGATATTTCTCTTCCTTTATATCTCTCTATATCCTCCTTTTTTATCTCTCTCTTTACCCCTCTCTAACCTTTTTTCTCCATATCTTCATATATTTATCTGTCTTTACCTCTCTCTTTCTCTATATCTATTCTTCTCCCTCTCCCTTTATCTTCATTTTTTATCTCTATCCTCTCTCCTTTTTAATATCTAGATATGTCTACCTCTTTCTATCCATCCTTTTCCTTTAGTTTTTCTCCCTCTCACTTCATACTCCTTAATATCTATATCTCTATTTATGTCCTTGTCCTTTAGTTCTTTTCCCTCTCTTTAGTTCTTCATCTCTCTTCACCCTTAACACACCATACAAACCCTAATGACACCATATCGTGTCCTAAGGGATCATAGGACACCATATGACCTGTTAGGACATAATATGACCCCTAACAATACCTAAGGGGTCATATTGTGTCCTAAGGAGTCATAGGACACCATATGACCCCTAATGACAATATATGATGTCTTAAGGAGTCATATTGTGTCCTAAGGGTCATAGGACACCATACAACCCCTAACAACACTATATAGTGTCTTAAGGGGTCATATTGTGTCCTAACGAGTCATAGGACACCATATTACCCCTAACAAAACAAAATAACACCTAACGATACCTAAGGGATCATATGGTGTTCTAAGGGGTCATAGGACACCATTTGACCCCTTAGCACACCATATGACCCCTAATGACACCATATGGTGTCCTAAGGGGTCACACAACACCATATGACCCCTTAGGACACCATACGACGCATGATGATACTATATAGTGTCCTAAGGGTCATAGGACACCATATGACCCCTTAGAGGACCATACAACCCATAAAAACATAATATGGTATCTTAGAGGGTCATAGAACACCATATGACCCCTTAGAACACCATACAACCCATAACGACACCATGTGGTGTCTTAAGGGGTCATAAGAGGGTATATGCACAAATTTGTGGTACCAAAAAGGGGCCACACTTCAAAAAAAATTAAAAAGTGCATAAGGCGCACGCCTTAAACTTCAAAAAAACCCTACTCCTTATGTGCATTGTAAACTTATAGTGTGCACGCCTTATAAGGCATGTGCCTTATGTGCCTTATGGTGTTGTTATGGGTTGTATGGTGTCCTAAGGGGTCATATGGTGTCCTATGACCCCTTAGGACAAAATATGGTGTCGTTATGCGTCGTATGGACACCTAAGGGGTCATATGGTGTCCTATGGTGCCATTGGACACTGTACCACCCCTTAGGTGTTCTTATGGATCGTATGGTGTCGTAAGGGGTCATATGGTGTCATACGACCCCTTAGGACACCATATGACCCTCTAAGACACAATACGGTGTCGTTATGGATCGTATGGTGTCCTAAGGGGTCATATGGTGTCATATGACCCCTTAGGACACCATATGACCCCCTAGGACACAATACGGTCTCGTTATGGGTCATATGGTGTCCTAAATGATCATATGGTGTCTTATGACCCCTTAGGACACCATATGACCCCTTAGGACACAATATAGTGTCGTTATGGGTCATATGGTGTCCTAAGAGGTCATATGGTGTCCTGTGACCCCTTAGGACACAATATGGTGTTGTTATGGGTCGTATGGACACCCAAGGGGTCATATGGTGTCTTATGGGGCCATAGGAAACCATATGACCCCTTAGGTGTCGTTATGGGTTGTATGGTGTTGTAAGGGGTCATATGGTGTCCTATGACTCCTTAGGACACCATATGACCCCCTAGGACACAATACGGTCTCGTTATGGGTCGTATGGTGTCCTAAGGGCTTATATGGTGTCTTATCACCCCTTAGGACACCATATGACCCCTTAAGACACAATATGGTGTCATTATGGGTTGTATGGTGTCCTATGACCCCTTAGGACACCATATGACCCCTTAGGACACAATATGGTATTGTTATGGGTCGTATGGTGTCCTATGACCCCTTAGGACATAATATGGTGTCGTTATGGGTCATATGGTGTCCTATGACCCCTTAGGACACCATATGACCCATAACGACACCATATTATGTCCTAAGGGGTCATAGGACACCTAAGGGGTCATGACCCCTTAGGTGTCGTTATGGGTTGTATGGTGTCATAAGGGGTCATATGGTGTCCTATGACTGATTAGGACACCATATGACCCCTTACAACACAATATGGTGTCGTTATGGGTTGTATGGACACCTAAGGGGTCAAATGGTGTCCTATGGGGCCATAGGACACCGTATGACCCCTTAGGTGTTGTTATGGGTCGTATCATGTCCTAATGGGTCATATGGTGTCGTTATGGGTCATATGGTGTCCTACAACCCCTTAGGACACCATATGACCCCTTAGGACACAATATGGTGTCATTATGGGTCATATGGACACCTAAGGGGTCATATGGTGTCCTATGGGGCCATAGGACACCATATGACCCCTTAGATGTCGTTATGGGTAGTATGGTGCCGTAAGGGGTCATATGGTGTCCTATGACCCCTTAGGACACCATATGACCCCTTAGGACACAATATGGTGTCGTTATGGGTCGTATGGAAACCTAAGTGGTCATATGGTTTCCTATGGGGCCATAGGTCACCGTATGACCCCTTAGGTGTCGTTATGGGTCGTATGGTGTCCTAAGGGATCATATGGTGTCTTATGACCCCTTAGGACACCATATAACCCCTTAGGACACAATATGGTGTCGTTATGGGGCGTATTGTGTCCTAAGGGGTCATATAGTGTCCTATGACCCCTTAGGACACCATATGACCTCTTCGGACACAATATGTTGTAGTTATGGGTCGTATGGACACCTAAGGGGTCATATGGTGTCCTATGGGGCCATACGAAACCATATGACACCTTAGATGTCGTTATGGGTCGTATGGCGTCGTAAGGGGTCATATGGTGTCCTATGACCCCTTAGGACACCATATGACCCCTTAGAACATAATATGGTGTCATTATGGGTTGTATGGTGTCCTAAGGGGTCATATGGTGTCCTATGATCCCTTAGGACACCATATGACCCCTTAGGACACAATATGGTGTTGTTATGGGTCATATGGTGTCCTAAGGGGTCATATGGTGTCCTATGACCCCTTAGGACACCATATGACCCCTTAGGACATAATATGGTGTCATTATGGGTCGTATGGACACCTAAGAAGTGATATGGTGTCTTATGGGGCCATAGGGCACCATATGACCCCTTAGGTTTTTGTTATGGGTCGTATGGACACCTAAGGGGTCATATGGTGTCCTATGGGGCCATAGGACACCGTATGACCCCTTTGGTGTCATTATGGGTCGTATAGTGTCCTAAGGGGTCCTTAGGACACCATCTGACCCCTTAAGACACAATATGGTGTCGTTATGGGTTGTATGGTGTCCTAAGGGGTCATATTGTGTCCTATGACCCCTTAGGACACCATATGACCCCTTAGGATAGAATATGGTGTTGTTATGGGTCGTATGAACACCTAAGGGGTCATATGGTGTCCTATGGGGCCATAGGACACCATATGACCCCTTAGGTGTTCATACGCCCCATCGTATGGTGTCGTAAGGGGTCATATAGTGTCCTATGACCCCTTAAAATGCCATATGACCCACTAAGACACAATACGGTGTCATTATGGGTCGTATGGTGTCCTAAGGGATCATATGGTTCCTTTTGACACCTTAGGACACCATATAACCCCTTAGGATACCATATCACCCCTTAGGACACAATATGGTGTCATTATGGGTCGTATGGTGTCCTAAGGGGTCATATTGTGTCCTATGACCCCTTAGGACACCATATGACCACTTAGGACATAATATGGTGTCGTTATGGGTCGTATGGACACCCAAGGGGTCATATGGTGTCCTATGGGGCCATAGGACACCATATGACCCCTTAGATGTCGTTATGGGTCGTATGGTGTCATAAGGGGTCATATGGTGTCCGATGACCCCTTAGGACACCATATGACCCCCTAGGACACAATACGGTGTCATTATGGGTCGTATGGTGTCCTAAGGGGTCATAAGGTTATGACCCCTTAGGACACCATATGACCCCTTAAGACACAATATGGTGTTGTTATGGGTTGTATGGTGTCCTATGACCCCTTAGGACACCATATGACCCCATAGGACATAATATGGTGTCGTATGGACACCTAAGGGGTCATATGGTGTCCTATGGGGTCATAGTACACCATATGACCCCTTAGGTGTTGTTATGGGTCGTATGGTGTCGTAAGGGGTCATATGGTGTTCTATGACCCCTTAGGACACCATATGACCCCGTAGGACATAATATGGTGTCGTTATGGGTCGTATGGTGTCCTAAGGGGTCATATGGTGTCTTATGACCCCTTAGGACACCATATGACCCCTTAGAACACAATATGGTGTCGTTATGGGTCGTATGGTGTCCTAAGGGGTCATATATTGTCCTATGACCCCTTAGGACACCATATGACCCCTTAGGTCATAATATGGTGTATTTATGGGTCGTATGGACACCTCAGGGGTCATATGGTGTCTTTTGATACCTTAGGACACAATATGGTGTCCTAATGGGTCGTATGGTGTTGTAGGGGGCCATATGGTGTCCTATGACCCCTTAGGACACCATTTGACCCCTTAGGACAAAATATGTTGTCGTTCTGGGTCGTATGGACACCTAAGGGGTCATATGGTGTCCTATGAGGCCATAGGACACTGTATGACCCCTTAGGTGTCGTTATGGGTCGTATGGTGTCGTAAGGGGTCATATGGTGTCCTATGACCCCTTAGGGCACCATATGACCCCTAGGACACAATACGGTGTCGATATGGGTCATATGGTGTCCTAAGGAGTCATATGATGTCTTATGACCCCTTAGGAGACCATATGACCCCTTAGGACACAATATGGTGTCGTTATGGGTCGTATGGTGTCCTTAGGGTTCATATGGTATCCTATGACCCCTTAGGACACCATATGACCCCTTAGGAAACAATATGGTGTCGTTATGGGTCATATGGACACCTAAGGGGTCATATGGTGTCCTATGGGGCCATAGGACACCATATGACCCCCTAGGACACAATACGGTGTCGTTATGGGTTGGATAGTGTCCTAAGGGGTCATATGGTGTCTTATGACCCCTTAGAACACCATATTACCCCTTAGGACACAATATGTTGTCATTATGGGTCGTATGGTATCCTAAGGGGTCATATGGTGTCCTATGACCCCTTAGGAGACCATATGACCCCTTAGGACACAATATGGTGTCATTATGGATCATATGGACACCTAAGGGGTCATATGGTGTCCTATGGGGCCATAGGACACCATATGACCCCCTAGGACATAATATGGTGTCGTTATGGGTCGTATGGTGTCCTAAGGGGTCATATGGTGTCTTATGACCCCTTAGGACACAATATGGTGTTGTTATGGGTCGTATGGTGTCCTAAGGGGTCATATGGTGTCCTATGACCCCTTGGGACACCATATGACCCCTTAGGACACAATATGGTGTCGTTATGGGTCGTATGGACACCCAAGGGGTCATATGGTGTCCTATGGGGCCATAGGACACCATATGACCCCTTAGGTGTTGTTATGGGTCGTATGGTGTCATAAGGGGTCATATGGTATCCCATGACCCCTTAGGACACCATTTGACCCCCTAGGACACAATACGGTGTCGTTATGGGTCATATGGTGTCTTAAGGAGTTATATGGTGTCTTATGACCCCTAAGGACACCATATGACCCCTTAGGACACAATATGATGCCGTTATGGGTCATATGGTGTCTTAAGGGGTCATATTGTGTCCTATGACCCCTTAGGACACCATATGACCCCTTTGGACACAATATGGTGTCGTAATGGGTCGTATGGACACCTAAGGGGTCATATGGTGTCCTATGGGGCCATAGGACACCATATGACCCCTTAGGTGTCATTATGGGTTGTATTGTGTTGTAAGGGGTCGTATGGTGTGTTATGACCCCTTAAGACACCATATGACCCCTTAGGACACAATATGGTGTTTTTATGGGTCGTATAGTGTCGTAAGGGGTCATATGGTGTCCTATGACCCTTTAAGACACCATATGACCCCTTAGGACACAATATGGTATCGTTATGGGTCATATGGTGTCCTAAGGGGTCATAGAACACCATATAACTCCTTATGACCCCTAACGACACCTAATGGGTCATATGGTGTCCTATGACCCATTAAGACACCATATGGTGTTGTTATGGGTTGTATGGTGTCCTAAGGGGTCATATGGTGTCCTATGACCATTGAGGACAAAATATGGTGTTGTTATGGGTCTTATTGTTACCTAAGAGGTCATATGGTGTCCTATGGGGTCATAGGACACCATATGACCCCTTAAGTGTCGTTTTGTGTCCTAAGGGGTCATATGGTGTCCTATGACCCCTTAGGACCTAGAGAGAGGAGGGAGTGAGGAAAAAATTGAGGGAAAGAGGTGAGAGAGGGAATTAGATTTGTGTAAGGATGAAGAGGGAGATAGCTCAAGGGATGGGAGAATAAGGGAATTGTGAGAACTAGAGAGAGGAGGGACAAAGAAGAGTTTGTATCTATTCCACATTTGGCACGTGCCAAATAGGGAGAGTGCCAAATGTGTACATAGAAACCCCCATCTCACCTCTCCCTTCTTTATCTCCCTTCCCTCGTAGTTCCATCTCTCTCTATGAACTAGATCTCATATTCTCTCTCTCCCCTTACCTCTTCTCGGTCTCTTCATTCTTATAGATACATACTCTTCTTTGTCCCTCCCCTTTCTATCTCTCACAATTCCCTTATTCTGCTATCCCTCGAGCTATCTCCCTCTTCATCCTTATTTGGCGCTTGCCAAATGTGGAATATGGACCATATTTGGCATGCACCAAATGGAATATCCATTCATCACATTTGGCACATGCCAAATAGGGCGAGCGCCATATTTGGGGCACGCCATATTTGGCGAGCGCCAAATGGCCCGCTTTGGGAAACACCAAACCTATGGTTTGGATTTGCCTTGGGCATCCAACCCAAAGGTTTGGATGACCATTTTTGGCTAGAGACGTGTTTTTGTCAAAACATTAAAAATTTTGACATATTTTTGGTCGTGCTCTCCATCAGGTTTGCACGTGTTTCAATGAAGTTAAAAAAAATATCATGGTAAACTTGAGCTCCCTCTTATCTATCCAAAAATGTAATTTATTTCAAATTTTGATTTCGTTAAGTCTTTCATCTATCATTTCTTTTGTTAGTGTGTCCTTTTTTGTCAAAAACCAACATGCACTATTTTGGGTATAGATTTTTACACGTTCATCAGATTTTGAAAAAAATTACATTTTTAGAAACTAGACTCCATTCTACACAATTTTAAAAAAAATAAATTAATTTTTGTTTTGTTTTCAATGATTTTAGGGGGGAGCACACTCAAATTTCTTTTTTTCAGGATGTGTCCACTTCGAAAATTAGTAATAAATCATATACTCATTAAAAAATCAGCTAAAAATTTTGGCATAAACTACAAGGTGTTAGCTAATTTCTCACCAAAGCAATTTTAAAAATTCAAAAAAAAAAGTTAACATTTTAGGGGGGCCACAACAGACGCTATGTTATGTTTTTTGCATAAAAACAGGACCACTTTTTGTGGCCCCCCTTTTTGAAGCCCTTAATCTCCACCATTTTCAAAAAAAATTAGAAGTTTAGAAAGTAGACTTGAAGCACTCTGACTCTTGTTCTTATTTCATCTTCAAATTTGGAGTGTAACTATCTTCAATTTGTCATTGAAGTTCAGACTTTGCTAATTTTAGAAGAAAAAAAAGTGGCATCTTAAGACCCCCTTTTGGTACCACAACTTGGTGCACATACCCAAGACACAATATTACCCCTTAGGACATAATATGACCCCTAACAATGTCATATAGTGTCCTAAAGGGTCATAGGACACCATATGACCCCTTAGGCACCATATGACCCCTTACAACGCCATACCACCCTTTACGACACCATATGGTTTCCTAAGGGGTCATATGGTATCCTAAGGGGTCATATAACACCATATCACCCTTTACAACATAAGAAGACCCATAAAAACATGATATAGTGTCCTAAGGGGTCATATGGTGCCATGAGACACCATATGACTCTTTAGGACATAATATGACCCCTAACGACACCTAAGGGGTCATATGGTGTCCTAAGGGGTTATATGATGTCCTAGGAACTTTTAGAATACAATATGACCCCTTAGCACACAATGCAACCCCTAACGACACCATATGGTGTCCTAAGGGGTCGTAGGACACCATATAACCCGTTAGGACACAATATGACCCCTAACAACACCTAAGGGGTCATATTATGTCCTAAGGGGTCATAGGACACCATATGACTGCTAAGGATACTGTATGGTGTACTAAGGGGTCATATTGTGTCCTAAGGGGTCATAGGACACCATATGACCCCTTAGCACACCATATGACCCCTAACGACACCATATGGTGTCCTAAGGGGTCATATAACACCATATGACCACTTAGGACACCATACGACACATAATTACACTATATGGTGTCCTAAGGGTTCATATGGTGGCCCAAGGGATCATAGGACACCATATGACCCCTTAGGAGGCCATACGACCCATAACAACATAATATGATGTCCTAGAGGGTCATAGAACACCAAATGACCCCTTAGAACACCATACAACCCATAACGACACCATGTGGTGTCCTAAGGGGTCATAAGACACAATATGACTCCTAACGATGTCATATAGTGTCCTAAGGGGTCATACAAAACCATATGACCCCATAGAAAACCATATGACCCCTTATAGCACCATACGATCCTTTACGACACCATATGGTGTCCTAAGGGGTCATATAAAACCATATGACCCCTTAGAACACCATATGACCGCTTAGACCATGAGAAGACCCATAACGACACGATATGGTGTCCTAAGGGGTCATATGGTGTCACGAGACACCATATGACCCCTTAGGACACAATATGACCTCTAACGATATCTAAGGGGTCATATGATGTCTTGAGAGCTTATATGATGTCCTATGAATCTTTAGGACACAATATGACCCCTTAGCACACCATATAATCCCAAATGACACCATATGGTGTCCTAAGGGGTTGTAGGACACTATATGACCCGTTAGGACACTATATGACCCGTTAGGACACAATATGACCTCTAACAACACTTAAGGGGTCATATTGTGTCCTAAGGGGTCATAGGACACCATATGACCTCTAACGACACAAAATGAAGCCTAACAATACCTAAGGGGTCATATGGTGTTCTAAAGGGTCATAGGATACCATATGACCCCTTAGCACACCATACGACCCTTAATGACACCATATGGTGTCCTAAGGGGTCATAGAACACAATATGAACCCTTAGGACACCATACAACGCATAATGAAACCATATGGTGTCCTAAGGGGTCATAGGACACTATATGACCCCTTAGGAGACCATACGACCCATAACAACATAAAAATAGTGTCCTAAGGGGTCATAGAACACTATATGACCCCTTAGAATACCATACAACCTGTAACAACACCATGTGGTGTCCTAAGGGGTCATAAGACACAATATGACCCCTTAGGACATAATATGACCCCTAACGATGTCATATAGTGTCCTAAGGGGTCATAGGAGACCATATGACCCTTTAGGACACAATACGACCCCTTAGGATATAAAATAAACCCTAATGACACCTAAGGGGTCATAGGACACCATACAACACATAACAACACCAAATGGTATCCTAAGGGGTCATATGGTGTCCTGAGGTGTCATAGGACACCATACCCTTAGGACACCATAAGACCCATAGCACCATATAGTCTCCCAAGCATATGGTGTCCTAAGGGGTCATATGACACCATATGACCCATTAGGAGACAATAAGACCCCTGATGGTCCACCTAATGGGTCATATGGTGTCCTAAGGGTTCATAGGACACCATATGACCCCTTAGAACACCATACAACTCCTTGCGACACCATATGGTATCCCAAGGGATCGTATGGTATCCTAAGGGGTCATATAATGTCCTAAGGGGTCATATGGTGTTCTAAGGGGTTATATAACTTCATATGACCCCTTAGGACACCATAAGACCCATAATGACACCATATGATGTCCTAAGGGGTCATATGGTGTCCTAAAGGGTCATGGGACACCATATGACCTCTTAGGACATAGTATGAGCCCTAAAAAAACATAATGGATAATATGGTGTCTAAGGGGTCATACGATGTCTTGTGACCCCTTAGGATACAAGATGACCCCTTAGCACACCATACAACCCCCAACGACACCATATGTTGTCCTAAGAGGTCAAAGGAGACCATATGACCCGTTTGGACACAATAATACCTAAGGGGTCATATGGTGTCCTAAGGAGTCATAGGATACCATATGACCCCTTAACATGCCATACGACCCCTAACGACACCATATGGTGTCCTAAAGGCACATAGAACACCATATGACCCCTTAGGACACCATCAGACTTATAAAAACATCATATGGTGTCCTAAGGTGTTATATAGTGTCCTACAGGTTCATGAGACACCATATGACCCTTTAGGACACCATACAATGCATAATGACACCATATGGTGTCCTATGATCCTAAGGGGTCATAGGACACCATATGACCCCTTAGGAGACCATACGACCCATAAAAACATAATATGGTATCTTAAGGGGTCATAGAACACCATATGACCCCTTAGAACACCACACGACCCATATCGACACCATATGGTGTCCTAAGGGGTCATAAGACACAATATGACCCCTTAGGACATAATATGACCCCTACCAACATCATATAGTGTCCTAAGGGGTCATAGAACACCATGCAACCCCATATGACACAATACGACCCCTTGGGACATAAAATAAACCCCAATGACACCTAAGGGGTCATAGGACATCATATGACTCCTTATCACAACATACAACCCCTAACGACACCTTAGGGTGTCCTAAGGGGTCATATGGTATCCTAAGGGGTCATAGAACACCATATGACCCCTTAGGACACCATATGACACATAACAACACCAAATGGTGTCCTAAGGGGTCATAGGACACCTTATGACCCCTTAGGACAACATACGACCCATAGCACCATATATTGTCCCAAGGGATCATATGGTGTCCTAAGGGGTCATTGGACACCATATGACCCATTAGAACATAATACGACCCTCAACAACACCTAATGGGTCATATAGTATCCTAAGGGGTCATAGGACACCATATGACCCCTTAGGACACCATACGACCCCTTACGATACCATATGGTGTCCTAAGGGATCATATGGTATCCTAAGGGGTCATATAACACCGTATGACCCCTTCAAGCACAAGAAGACCCATAACGACACTATATGGTGTCCTAAGGGGTCACATGGTGTCACGAGCCACCATATGACCCCTTAGGACACAATATGGACCCTAACGATACCTAAGGGGTCATATGGTGTTTGAAGGGGTTATATGATGTTATATGAAAGGTTCGTATGGTGTCCTAAGGGGTCATAGGACACCATGTGACCCTTTAGGACACCTTACAATCCATGATGACACCATATGGTGTCCTAAGGGGCCATATGACACCATACATGACCCCTTAGGACACAATATGACCCCTAACAACACCTTAGGGGTTATATGGTGTTCTCAGTAGTCATATGATATCTTATGACCCCTTAGCACACCATACAAACCCTAAAGAAACCATATGGTATCCTAAGGGATCATAGGATACCATATGACCCGTTAGGACACCATACGACCCATAACAACACCATATAGTGTTTTAAGGAGTCATATGGTGTCCTAAGAGGTCATAGGACACCATATGACCCTTTAAGACACAATATGAACCCCCCCTCTCCTCCCAACACCTAATTACCCCCAACTCTCTCTAATTCTCTCTTCCCCAAATTTCATCTCTCTGTCATACCTATCCTTACCTCTAACTTTACCATATGACCCCTTAGGTGTTGTTAGGGGTCATATTGTGTCCTAATGAGTCATATGGTGTCATATGAACCCTTAGCACACCATATGACCCCTAACAACATCATATGGTATCCTAAGGGTTCATATGACACCATATGACTCATTAGACACAATATGACCCCTAACAACACCTAAGGGGTCATATGGTAAAGTTAGAGGTAAGGATAGGTATGACAGAGAGATGACATTTGGGGAAGAGAGAATTAGAGGGAGTTGGGGGTAATTAGGTGTTGGGAGGAGAGGGGAGATGAAAAAGTATCAACAAAGGGAGAGAGGGAGAGATGAGGAGAGAGGTTCAAAGAGAGAGGTATAGAGAGAAGTTGATTAGGGGAAGGGGAGGGGGGAAAGAGAGGGAGGGGGTATCAACAAACGAAGATGGGGGAGAGATGGGGAGAGAGCCCCCTAATTACCCTCTCTCTAGTCCATCTCTTTGTTAATACTTCCCTCTTCCCCTCTACTCCCACTAATTATCCTCTCTTTATCACTCTCTTCACCTCTCTCCACATCTCTCCCTCTCTCCTTTTGTTGATACTTACTCTTCTCACTCTCTTCTTATCCGATAATTACACCCAATTCTCTCTCACATTATTTCTTTCCCTCAATTACCCTCAATCACCTCTCTCCTCCTATGGGTTTATAGATACTTCCCTCTCCCCCTCTCCCCACCCCCTAATTACTCTCTATGTCTCTCTTCACCTCTGTCCCCATCTCTCTTCTCTCTTTGTTGATACTTTCCCCTCTCCCCCTCTCCTCCTACCCCCTAATAATCTCAAACTCTCCCTCTCATTCTCTCTTCACCCCAATCACCCCCTCCCTCTCTCTCTTCGCCTTCCACCTAATTACCTATATCTCTCTCTCTCACTCTCTCTTCCCCACAATTAATCTCTCCTTCTCACCTCTCTCCCCCTCTCCTTTTTTTGATACTTCCCTACGCCTCTCCTTGTCCCCTCTGAATTTTGTTGCTAGAGATGAGAAGGAAATGCAAAGAGACTAGTCTAGATCTTAGGGAAGAGAGAGTGACATAGAGGAGGAAATTATGAAGAGGTATAAATATAAGCACCTTGTAGAGATTGATAGATTGAATGAGGTATTCATTTATAGTTAGAGATATAGGTCTAGAGAGAGATGTATAAATATGGACAAAAGAGAGGGAGGAAGAAACAAATAGGTGGAGTGATAGGTTTAGGAGAGAGAGGCGGAGAAAGGAACAAACATAGATAACATTGTTTATCAAAATTTATCGAACTCAATAAAATTCATAAATTTTCTATTATTAATTAATTACTTATTTAGTTTATTTTGAGATGATTGTTACAAAAATTCATGCAATAGGGAAATCATATGAAAAAGGCATGAGTTTTTTATGTTTTAAAAATGAAGGATGAATTTAAATGAATTATAATTATTTTTTTTTAAAAATAATTTAAAATCTACCTTTCCATATCATAGATCTCTTAATTACCTTTCCAACACCTGTAAAAAATCAAAATTTCGATATAAAACGCAAAAGTTATGCCCAATTTACTAAAATATATTTTTTTATTTTTTCAAAAACCGATATCAAATTTTAATGGATATCCGATTTAATTTTTCCCTCCATCTTTTGGTTCGGGTTTTCTTTGGGATTTGTCTTGGAAGTGACAAGCCTGAAAAGTCAATTGAAAAAACGTGGTTTTCTATATTCCTTGATTTTCCAAACTTTACACTGCTGGCTAACAACTTTTTTATAGCCAAAATTAATAAAATGAAAAGAGTTTTTTAAGGACATTCTCAGCTTTCCAACAATATAAGGTTTGTCTTATTTCGACTTTAATAAATAGTTATTATTTATATTCTAATTGAATTCTGACAAAAGTCCTGATTGATAGACTAATTGAAAAATACTCATAACTTTCAAACCGCATATCATTTTTTAAATCTGAAACATGCATCACATCCTATGCTTCATCTACTATAGGGAAAAATTTAAAAAAATTGAATTTCAAAAGGTTTTGACCAAGTTAAGGTGGTCAGACGTAGGAGTTTCTGAATTTCTGAAAAGTTGTAGTAAAAAATTCATAAATAATTATTTATTTTATAAAAAATTATTAAAAAATGTGTGTTACATCCAGACATGAGTCTAATACTTATATTATAAATCTTATAAAAAAATATTATGATTTTATTGTGATTAGGGTGGTCATACATACACCTACTTCTAATCTTTTTCCTGAAATTTTTGTACCACTGCATTGAAATTTGAAATTTTCATCAAATAGGATTTTTTTTTTTAAAAACCAACTAGTAGCTTAGAAACTACATTCAAATTTCTATAGATTTTCTTCTTACATATTTTAAAAATAATGTTCATAACTTATTCAATTTTTCATGTCAAGTTGCATAACTCTGATGTTTTGAAATTTCATTGCCACTTAAGGACCTGTTTTGGCACACCATGATCCTGCACATACCCGCATATTTCCTTCCTTTCCATTCTCATGTGGAGGGTTCACATTTGAGAGAAAAGCATTCAATGTGGCACATGACAGTTTTTAGCTTTGGTGGTAAGGGTCTCTGGCAGGATGATCTAATCAGTGTAGTTCAAGCAAGGCTTAAGAAAAATGGGAACTATTCAGTGTTATGTCAACATGAAAGTAAACCATTGCTAGAAAAGCTTAGAAACATGGACTCTTGGGATAGGGTGAAAAAAGAGATGGAGAAAATTGTCGCTGACAATAACATTTCAACAGAAGAATTATCATCACAAATTATGGCATTGCACACACAGAGGACAACAGAGGAGGGTATCCAAAATAGGAGGTCCTACAATTTCTACCAAAAATCTGCTAATCCATCTAACAAATATATTCCCAAAACAATTCTGTAAGAATGTAAAGATATTTATTGGACTCAAACCAAAATAAATGATTTTTGAACTATGAAGAAGAATCTCGGTGAACCAAAGACCAATGCGAAATTTGAGTCCATCAACGAGGATGTAGATTTTAGGAAATTATGGAATATGGAGCATCCCACAACAGCATATGACAGGAGTGATGATTAAAATGAGTATGAGGTTGAGCCCACTCCAACAACTACTAAAGTCCCTAAAATATTAGGTGGAATCAATGAGTCCATGAAAGAAAAATATAGAAAAGGGGCAAACATTGTGGAAAAAATAGGTTTTGAAGGTGGTGGTCTATGTCCTAGAGGAGAAGGCATTTGGTATCGACTTGAGGTACAACTTCCATCAGATTCAAAATCAGAAGCTCCTATTAAACCAGTCATTGGACTTGATTCATCAAATTCATCACAGAAAGGTACTACTCATACTCATTACCCTCAGGGTCCACCTGCATTTGTTACAGGTTCAAATCCACAACCACCACCACATCATGGCATTCCCATTAGTGGTGAATCAAGTGCCACTACCACTGGTGGCGAATTTGGGGATAGTAAGTTCTTATTAGTATTCAATCAAGTGCCACCGCAATTGGTGGGGTTGGCATGGGTACTACTACTAATACTAGTTGTCTTGGTGTTGGACAAGTGCAACAACAAAATATCTCTCGCAAGAGGCCACTAGTGGTAGATACTCATACTATTCAGAATCCTATATCAAGTGTCGTTGCCACTACAAATCTATCATTTGCAGCTTCAGAATAGACCCCTCAAAAGACTATAAAAACTACTAATGCAAGTAATAATGGGACAAGATTAGGAATGGTTGTTGGTACTCCTCGCAATACATTAGTTAAAACCATAGGCATAGGTGGAACTTGAGCCTCTGCTATTTCACCTTTCAAACATTCAATTGCTTCAAGAAGCCTAGATTTTCAATTTCATGATTACTATGAAAATTTTGAACACACAACAAATGCAAAAAAAAAAAAAAAAAGAGAGCATTGCATAGGGTTGCCCTGACTGAAGTTTCAGATGAACAAGCTGCAATGAACATGGTATTTCCAACATATGACCCACACAAAGATATGATGGAGTTCATGGTTATTATGCCCCCAAATAAAAATAAAAATCCACCACACAGTCAGATAGATCCCTCTAAATTTCAAGTTAGCACCCTCCAAATGGATTTTTCCAAAGTACAAAATGTGGATAAAATTAGTGTGTCAAAAAGGACTAACGAAGTGGTCTACACTTCACTACTAAAGGTGGAGAGAGATAAAAATAAATTGGAGAAACAAATAGAAAACTTACAGGCGGACCTGGCAAATAAAAAATCAAAGAGGAAAGCAGTAGATAACAAGTGCAATGATTTATAGAAAATGATAAAAAATTCCGGCTATATAGTAGAAATTGTAGAGTAGGAAAAGATGGATGCAAAATTGAAGGACCTGAGTGAAAAACTGGCTAAAAACAGTTAAAAAATTGATGATGAAAAAGCCAATTTTCAAAAATTATACAAAACTTATGCATGTACTGCTGCCAAAATATGAAAAATATAGAACCTATTGGGTCATCAGAAGGAAAAAGAAAAACATTTGGAAAAGGAAGTAAAGGAAGAAAGAAAAAAATGTGCATAAATGAAAGAAGACCTGCATAATGCAAATAATAAAATGAAAACTTTGGAGGATAAATTGAAAGATAATATAAAAAATACAATGAAGTAAATACAAGAAAACATTTTTGATCTAGCTTTTCTTTTCCCCTTCCATGCATTATCATCAATGGCATTATCACCCAAGTCAATATATCATTTCAGCTAACTTGGGCATCTACCAGATAATCTTCTTCAAGATCATCTTTATCTAAGATATCAGGTTTGTCGTCGTCTTCAACATGCGGTGTAGGTTGTGAATTTTGTATTTGTACTTGTGATGATGTATCTTTCTGATTTTCACCACAATCTTTTCCAAAGCCAAAGTATGAAGACAACGTTCTACGTTTTGTTGGCCTCTCGTGGCCTTCCTCACATTCAGGTTTCCTACCCTTCTTCCTATTTGACATCTCCAACAAAATAAAGGCTGCAAAAAAATAATCAATTTGTTGAAGAAGAAATAATAGACTATAAAGTATAATATATGTTTCATTGGCCCTATGACCTACAATCTAGATGTCTGAGGTCTAAATTTCCTAGCTGGCCACTTGGTACTGACGGGTCGCCACTGAATAAGAATGAACCCAACAATGCAAACAGATATAAATAAATTCATAATAATATTATAACACTTTCAAAATATGATCGCTCACCTTTAGGTCACTAGCAGTCGCCAATGCAGTCAACAGCAATGATTTTTCTTGGTCTAAAACTTTGCTATTGATCTGAATTCAAAGCCTAGAACCCACCAGATTGTGTAGAGATAGATCTGATCTTTGAATGTATTTATACCAATCCTTATATGGTGAATTACACAAAAATTTTATATGGTATACAAATATTTGGTGAATCCCGCTTAACTATAACATCACTTATTTAATTTTCAAGGCAATTATGGGTTGTCCAAATAATTGGCAAATACAATATAGTTGGAAAAATTTGGGGTGAATGGAGACACGCGTCGGCAAAATGCCAAGCGAATTGGGTCCTCCTGGCTAACTAATCTTCATATGCCTATAGGCGAATTATGGTCGTCTCTTAAGGTAACCTTGGAGAATGTAGATGAAAACATTAAATTTACCATGTGTCCACCGTATATTGTATTAGCGAAATCCTCACATGAAAACATTTAATTACATAAAACATATGGTGATCGGGTCGCGAATTTGACAGAAATTGATAATGTTCTGGCGACATGGCCACCCCCAATCGGTACAAATAATTTGCCATTTCCTAGCTCGATGACATGAAAAATTTGCCATTGGTGAATATTTGCCACTAAAGTAATCTTTGTTCTTGATCCATGCTTATAACTATCTAGTGTTCATGGGTGTGCCTCACACACCCTCTTGGTATGTTCTCAGTCAATTTTTATCTTAGCATAAGACCCTTTAATTATTGTTCAAAGATACTCACCCTATAATTCCTCAAGTAGAGATAGGAATCTTTGTGTAAGGCGTCAATAGCCTCTAGAGAGGTAGAAAAGTTGAGTCCTTAGATGATTGTATCCATGTCTATCGACTCTGGAAATAGAGGTCTCTCACACTGATCTTAAGGTATTAATATGTGTACTCCTCTAATGGGTTTGTCAAGGGTATCACAAATCATCATCACATTTAGCATGTGTAAATAAAATGTCAATTTTTGTGTTAGGATATTCTACCAAATTTGGATTGTAAACATAAGGAGGGAGATATGTATCATTCAGAGAAATAGAAATAACCTCCTCATCAATAAGATTTTTTCATTTTATTTATTAAACTGTGGCACCAGTTTCTCGAATGATCTAGAATTTTACATGAGGAAAAAGAACTTAGAAGAAATAAATAACTACTTTAAGAGGTTTTTGTTTATACAAGAAGGGGTGGAATAATTTACTTATCTTATGTAAGAAGTGATAAGATTTATTCTACAGAATGAAGAATATATGTTAAAGGTTTTCTTGTTGAATAGGATTGGAAACAAATAAAAGGGAATTGGATAAATGATCTAGCATTTTACATGAGGTTAAAGAAAGAAGAAATAAATAACTACTTTTATGAGGTTTTTGTTTATACAAGAAGGGATGGACTAATTTACTTATCTTATATAAGAAGTGATATGATTTATTCTATAGGATGAAGATACATATGAAAGGTTTTCTTGTGAAATAAGATGGCAAACATATAAAAGGGAATTTGATAAATGAATTAGTTCTCACAATGGCGGGATATTAAGTAGTACATGTGTAAGGAGGCCTAGTAGTAAGATGAGATGAGGGAGGAATCTCATGTGAATGAGATAACTTATATGGAGTACAAATAAAGAGCTCAATGGGTGGTGGTGGTAAAGGATAGGAAGAGGATAAATGTATCTTGGAAGGGAAAGTATTCCTCTATGTGAAATAAAATGAATCTACGCGTAAATGATATGGTTTATGTATAGGTGGGAAAAGAGTGGTAAAGGTTAAAAAGGGAGAAGGTTCCTATAAGCATAATAAAATGGGTTTATATCTATAGGTTACACCTCAAATATAAGATTATAAAGACTAGGAAAATAAAAAAATAATAATATAAATTATTTTAGGCACAAAGTGGATTTATGTTTATAAGGAAAGGGTCAAATACCAAGGAATAAGGAAAGATGCAAAAAGACACGTATCAACATTAATATTATAATTAAATTCATTCAATAAAATATATTAAAAGCATGTATTAGAATGGTCATGTGGAATACATTTGCCAAAAAATAAGTAAATTTAGAGAAGGGAGAGAGGTTCCAAAAAAATGTTGGAAGGGTATGGAGTGGGGAAAATAGGAGAGAAGGCTCAAAATTGGAATAATCATCATAAGAAGAGCATGATACATTAGTAGATAAAGTATATTTACTAGAGGTATAAAAGTACATCATTAAGAGAGTAATGAAAATATTCAAATGACAGAGAATAAAATATGGTAAGGAAAAATAATAGTAGTAAAAGGAAGGGAGAAATCAAGTTCTTCATTTATTAGTGTCTTTAGGATGTGCATAGAAATAGACTTGGTTAAGTAGGGTGGCATGGATCACTAGCAATGCATATAAGACAAAGAATGAGCATAAGAGAAAAAGAGAGGGTTGAAAAATTAAGCATAAATGTCTAGGTTAATAGGGATTATAGTAGGTGAAAGAGAGGTGGGAGAAGGTGGAGAAGCAATAGTGGTAGAGAAAGAAACAGGGGTGGCTATAAGAGTGTCTAAATAAATGAGACATGACCTAAAGAAAAACATAAATTACATAAGGAAAACAGTATTAAAAATGCGATCAATGGAAAGGGAGAAAAACTTACTTAGAAGTTTACAATATGTTGAAGGTTATGGCAGTGAGTATAAGAAAACTTACCAAAAGAAGCATGATCAAGAAGAGAAGCATAAAGAGAGTCTAGAGGTATAGAAGGGAGCATAAGATAAGATAAGGATAGATAAGAATAGTTATGGTATAAAGGTAATCAAAGTATAAAATGGATCAAGAAGAAAATATTTGTCTAAGAGGAAGTGGACATTAAGGGGAGAGTTGAGGTAGAGAATAAGATTACAATAAAAGGAAAGCTAGAATGTGGTGTCTCCATTACAAAGTTTTGTAAGATTATAATAAAATGGAAACTAGGCATTAGAAATCTAACGTACCATAGAAGGTGTACTTTGATAGATTGGAATTGGAGATTTGATATACTATATGTAGATTCCATTAAGAAAAAGACATTGTGGTATCTTAGTTGCTACTAGATAGTCTTAGAGAAATTTTATTTTGAAAAACCGATGATATAGTTTAGGATTGTCTAAATTATTACTCATGCATGTTCACTTATGGAGGTGCATACAATCTATTATTTGATAAGTAAGAGATATTTGAAGTAATTTGTTCATTTCATAGGCCAATACTAATAATGAGAAGTACAATGAGGCATTAGTAATGTTGGTCATTATTGATATGCATGCCACCATTGTGTATGATGATTTTTTCAAGAGATAAATAAAATAATTATTATGGACAACACTAGTAGGGATGAGTGACGTAGGAAATAGATTTTTAAGAAAAAGAAAAATAGATCTTGGCAAACTAGGATAGGGTGTTATATAGAAGTACTATAGTGTTACTACAAGGATATGGGAAGTGATCTAGTGTACCTTAGGTCATGGAAATTTTGTCACAAAAACAAAAATCTGTGATAATATTCTTAGTGTTGGTACAAGAATAATTATTTATATATCTTCATAAATCAATATCTCTAATAATGATTTCCCAGGTACACATTATCAAAATTTGGCTAATAGTTCAAGTTCTAAGGCAACCTAAATCATCAATTTTTGGCAATAAATTATTTATCTTATTTAAACCGCTACAATGTTTATTTTATTAAACATTTTAACTCAAAAACTCACCACAATATTTGATACACATTTAGATCATATTCATTTAAAATAATTTCAAGTTATTGTAAAAATTTAAATTAATTAATCAATGATAGCAACTAAATATTATTGAGTCTACCCCTTGAACCCATCAATGATTTCCATCTAGAACCCCTACTTTTCTAAACTAATTTCATTTCTTTAAATGAAACAATTTTTCATGGTAATAATTGGGTTTTCCTATTATTTTTTAAGATTTTATATATTTTATAATTTTTTTGACATTTTATTTCTAGATCTTAATCATATATAATTTTGATTCATTTCAAACAAATTCACTTACTTTACTAATATAATCTATAATAATGAAACTTATATATTAATAATTTAGTTTTTAACAATCTCCCTATTATGTCCACCTCTTTCAATTACTCATGATATCACTATATATCTAATCAATATCATTCAAGATTCTTAACAGTCTCTTCTCTAAGCGCGAAAGCTAGTTAAAATGCTTTCATTAGCAGGGAAAACATTCACTTTTATCTTCAGCGGTCAAGTGAAATGGCTACCTCCAATTTTAAATACAAACTTAACTATTTTGGGTGGAGTGGGCCCAGATTTAGTGGCGTCATCCAAATCGCAGATTTGAGCTAAGCCTTCCCTGAATCACTTTACGAGGCCTAGCTGGCAATTTGTCAAATCCAATTAAGGTTCGCGTGGTTCAAACGGAAGATTTGGCATGTTGAGGGCAAACATCCTTCGCCACCTTAGCTGGTGAATTAAATGCAATTTTGCCCCTCATTATTTGGCATAAAAGAGTGTGCCCATCTAATTCTCTGTATTGCCTTCTCCAAGTCATTATCAATCTCTTGCCAGTTAATCTCAGAGCTCTGTTTCATTTCCTTTCTTGTTTGATAGCCTGCATTTGCCAATCATATCGACAGAGCCTTCTTTTGGGTTCATAATGAGCGTCTATCCTAGGCCCACCTCCTATTTTGGTGCAGATACTCCAATCTCCCTCTTGGCGTCGACGCGCCAACTCTCCTTCAGAAAGATAACAGACCTTAGGCTGAAGCACCTCCTCCTCTACTCAGAATTCCAAGTTATATTAGCAGTCAAGATGATTTTGGGTAGTGGGCATCTGAACAGAGACGAGTATCCTTGGGACAACACTAGCATTTCCTCCAAGTTTGTCGCTTCATTGTTGGATTTAAAACTTGCAAAGCAAGCAGTTTGGAGCCTCACGAAGAAGCTATTCCTAGAAGAGGTTACCCAAGAGCTTCAAGAAATCCTAAACAAGGCTATCCATGATTCCGGGGCTCCTCGGCTAGGCGACGGAATCTTATTTAATGCTCATGGTGAGCTAATTAACTACTATCCATTTTTGCTAGATTTGAAAGGAAAGGATCTGGATAGATGAAGGGTGTTTGCCGGAGTAGGCCTTGGATACCTTAAATGGCAGTTTTGGGGGGAAAATTGAGAAGACCAGGGAAGAGAGGACGACCTAATTCAATTTGCTAGACTCAACGACATTCTACCTATGAAAGTAGAAGATGAGAATCCTCAGGCGGAGCAGGCATACAAGGGCGGAGCTAGCAGGGGTCGCCATTGGTCTAGATGTGGTCGTGGCAGGGGTCGCCCTCCGAGCAGAGGCCATGGGAGAGAGAGGAATGCGACTCCTCAATCTGAAGCCACCAATGAAACTGCAAGCTAGGTTCCTTATTGAGTTATGTATAAAGTTTTGTATCTGTTTTAGACTCTTGAGCGAGTAATTTTGGCTTTAACAAGTATAATTTCTGTTAATTTGGCAGTAAAGAATCTGCCACTCAGACTCTTTATAGTTTTTTAAAAGCTTAAGACTTTATATGTTAGGCTCGGAAGGACACTATATGTTTAGTATGGTCTGCTTGTCTAGTTTTGCTCTCCTTCTTGATTTCTCAGAAGGCATACAGATGCTTCCAGCAAGAATTTTGTTAATTATCTACTAGCCATGTCAGCACTGTATTTTTGACATAATTAATATAAATCTGACCCTGCCTTTACTAATAAAAAAAAAACAGTCTCTTCTCTAAATCCCCTCACACTCTAATGCATACACTTATTTTATAATGCTATATCCTTTTTTATAAGGAACTCAATGCAATTTGCTTATTAATTAATGAACATACTTTACCATCCCCATTCACATATTTAAACTAACAAAATTCCTATAAAACATAATTATTTCTCTCCAAAAATGGGTTGGTAAGCAATCATAAAAAATCAAAACTAAAACAGATATCATACCAGCCATGACAGTTGTGGACCTCCTCTACGACCGCATTGTTTAGAATGACTCTTCTTTACTCCATTCAAATTTAAGCCAATAATCTTAAACGGCACAACAACTAGTTTGCCATTTTGCCTATCTATCTGACTGTCACTGTTCTTCCAGTTTTCCTTTATTTATAAGTGCACCCATGAAGCCTTCTCCATTCATTCACTATCATTTTCTCTCATTTTTATTAGAATTTCACCATACATCCATCTTCTAAGCTAATACGTAGATATGGCTTGTTTCACTCCTTTCCACTGTATTGTATATCTGCTCATGTTTACTGCAACTCCCATGGTTTACAGCAACTTCTACTCCGATGTAGACGTCAACTGGGGCAAAGAACATGTTAAAATACTCAACAATGGCCAGGAATTGCAGCTTATTCTCGAAAAGCCCATTGGTATAGTTTATGCAATTTAATTTAATACATCAAGATATGTTTATGATTTCAGATAAGTCACTTAGATATATCAAATTTTCGAATGTACTGTGTAATTCAAACTGTTCATCGCAGGCTCTTTAATCCAATCAAAACAAGAATTTTTGTTTGGAAAATTTGACATACAAAAGTGCCCGGAAATTCTGCAGGAACAGTTACTACATTTTATGTGAGTAAACGAAACTTTCATTTATAAGTGCACTCATGAAGCCTTCTCCATTCATTCACTCTCATTTTCTCTCATTATTATTAGAATCTCACCATACATCCATCTTCTAAACTAATACATAGATATGGCTTGTTCCACTCCTTTCCACTGTATTGTATATCTGCTCATGTGTACTGCAGCTCCCATGGTTTACAGCAACTTCTACTCAGATGTAGACGTCAACTGGGGCAAAGAACATGTTAAAATACTCAACAATGGCCAGGACTTGCAGCTTATTCTCGAAAAGCCCGATGGTATAGTTTATGCAATTTAATTTGATACATCAAGATATGTTTATGATTTCAGATAAGTCACTTAGATATATCAAATTTTCGAATGTGCTGTGTAATTCAAAGTGTTCATCGCATGTTCTTTAATCCAATCAAAACAAGAATTTTTGTTTGGAAAATTTGACATACGTAAGAAGCTAGTGCCCGGAAATTCTGCAGGAACAGTTACTACATTTTATGTGAGTAAACGAAACTTTCAAATTTTATATAAAATTAGAATTGGTTAGACTTATTATTATTAGGTAAGTTTAAACAATTAATTTTATGTTTTGATTTGTTTAAGTGATTTATCTAAAATTATACTTATAGTTGGATCTTATTAGAAAATTTAATATGATTTCATATAAATATTCTCAACAAATCAAATCTTAGAATACATTGTTTAAATCAAATTATGAAAATCTAATGGAAACCGGAAAACAAAATTCTAATATTTGTCTACATGAATTTCCCTCCACTCATGCAAAAAGAAATCTAGAAGAATCAAACCTTCAATCATCTGTATTTTCCAATGACTTGACCATCCCATCTATTTTTGAAACTTGAATGTTATTGTTGTAATCATTTCTGAATTAGATTCTGTATGGATTTTATTGTTGTAGTTATTTCAATAATTCTGATGATGGATCACAGAATGTGATCGGAAATAGCTGAATGTGCCTTCCAAGTGGAAAGCCAACACCCGCATGATAAAAATTCTCTATCCTTAATAGAAACCATAGGTATTTCCACAATTCTCTATCCATTATATATTCTATTTTTGTTCCTTACAAAAAAAAAAATTGAATTAGCATTTGAAATCAATAGATGTGTTGTTAAACGTGTTTATTTTCTCATAATAAAAATAATTTATTTTGCTCAAAGACAAATTGTTATTCCTCGAAAGATCAAACAATGATTTTTAAATAATATTTAAAAAGTAAATGATCATGCTATTCAACATATGCAAATGTCTTCCACGATGAAAGAATGGAAGATTTCAAAATTAATTTTATGTAATGCCTTTTTAATTTGACTTTAATTTAATTACAATAATTGAATTAAAATTAAAAAAAAAATAGAATATCTTATTAATAAGATTTTAAAATTGGTAATATAAATTTTATTAATATTTCCATATATATTATAATTAAACTGTAATTTATGATAATAGATTAGGTAATAATAAGTGATTTTAGAATAATTGATATTAAAATTAATTTAAGCAAGTAATTTTTTACTAGTTTTTTAATTAATAAATAAGAAAAAATAATTATGATCTTTCATATAAAACAATCTAAAATGCATGTATAAAATGGTTTAACCTAAAAAACCTAAGACCATTTTGATAGAAGCCTGCAATATAATATCTAATAAAACGCCCTAAAACCAATAGAAACTATAGAGACTTTAAATGCGAACTTTAAAGAAGCTCTATGAATCTTTATAGAAGTAAAACAAAATTAAGAACATTAACCTCCTCCTCTTATTAGAAAGAAAATTTTGTATAGTACACTAAGAAGTCTCAAAAATTCACCTCATTTGTACAAGCCTTTCTGTTGGTGTAAATTATGGATATGGGGCAGTTATGAAAGTGTGCACATAGGGATGATGTATGTAGGAGAAATTCCACCTTTTGTGGTCTTATCTTGTTGTTGCATTCCACTTTCGGTGGGTGATCCACCTCATGTGGAATATTATAGTATTTCTCCTAGCTACTCCTACCTACCCTTGTTTCTCATTGAGCCACATGTCATGATTGTGTGCTCACATATCCATATGGCCTTGCCTTTATAAGATGACTCATCTACATTGTATGTAATTTTGCATCTTGATTAGAATATAGTTTATTCTTATCAATTTTGTCTCTCTCTTGTGCTATTCAATGTGCCCTAGATCTTGGCTATTTTTGACAAATTCTTACACTTTGGACAACTATACAACACTACTTGTACACAAAGTGCATATATACATGGTTGCATATGAACTTGTTTCAAGTCAAAACATACACATGTGACACATGAAGCATCAAAATAGATAATATTTTGAGAAACAATAAATAGATAATAAACAACTTTAGCTTTAGACCTCGAGGATTTAGTTTAAAACTTCATTGACATAGCATGTGAATTTAGAGAATACTAATAAGTACCTCTTATGTAATTTCTACTTCTCAATTTTATATTTTGATAACATAAATATATACAAATTAGTATATTTATAACATATCCCTTTTCACTAGGTATCGTATCTAGCAAGTTGTTTTTGGTTACATTTTATACCTCATTATTTCTACCGATAAAAGTGGCACTACCCACACTTAGATTTAACTAAAAAATAAATTTGATTACCACTCATACATTAAATCCTCAATACAAAAAATTTAGATGAGTTATCATAAATATGTCATCTTTCCAAAAGATTTTATTTAAGTAATGTATACATGACAACCTACCTTTTGATGCTATATTGAATCCCCCTGATAAAATATATCTTATTTATTTTATATTTATATATATATATATATATATATATATATATATATATATATATATATATATATATATATATATATATATATATATATAGAGAGAGAGAGAGAGAGAGAGAGAGAGAGAGTGTGCTATGGAAAGATTTAGATATATCTATGCATTCTTCTATATAGGGTCACTACATGACTAGAAAGTTTGCAATAATTAGCTTAAGAAGATTGAGAGTAGTTTTCTTGAATTTGAATGATCATGGTGTGGTCATTATTTCCTTTTTTAACCACATTATAGGTGTTATTAATTAGGTTTCTTTAGATTAATACATCTATGACACTGACAAGACTAACATAATGAATAGAATTTATTCAAATTTACTTATGTATATTTATTAAGAAAATTAATAACATATATAAACACCTCTCCCCTTTCTACACATATTTCCAAAGCCCTAATTTAACCTATATCACATTAAGTAGATTATCACCTTTCATTAATATGAAGCAATATATATGATCACATTTTGGTTGCTTAGAAAACCTTATATACATGCACATGATGAGGGTTTTCTTTATATGAGATTACTAACAAATTTATCTTGTACCATTTAAACATTAAAATGCATATCTAAACAAGTGTAGATCAATTATTTATTTTAAATCTAAATTGAGCAAATACAATTTAATTTTCATTTATGATTTTTATATTATCAAATTGCACGAGGATAACTAAAATAAATCTTTAAAGATTTATATACAAATTAAAATTAAAAAGACATATAGAAAGAAAAAATTCATAGATATAATTGGTGAAAAAGCAATTCAATAATAATGAGTTAATGAAAATTGGGTGCAACCGATTACAAATAGTACTAGCCTAACTGCAAGTACTAATAAAAAATATAAGTCATCTATTGGTGCTCCATTGAATTCGCTATTTTTTTAAATGTACTTATCCAATCCTTATTCACTAGGGTATAGAGTTAGGATAAAGTTATTAGATGAAAATTTATGCTTAAATATAAGTCATTTCTTTGGTTTTGTTCTCTTAAAATTATATCGTTCTAGTCAATTTTAGATTATCGGTTTGAAGTGGCATTAATAGTATATCCCATGTTAAAATATTTTCATAGAAAGGAGATATATAGATGAGTAGAAAATTTGATTAAAGCTATATAATCTTGAGCACAACAAGAAGAAAGTGAAGGAAAAAAAGTAATTGAAGGCATGGGTTACAAGTGAAAAACTTGCTTATACTTCTGTTTATTTCCGTCTAAAAATACTAGTAAGATTGGCACCTTAACCATTCCTTCTACCATTGTTCTTCTTGCACTAACATGGTAATTACTTGAGGTAAGAAGATGACCAAAGATGAGCTCGGGCAATAAACACCGTGCCCCCTCCTGCTGATGAATCTCCATGGGAATACAATCACCGTTATTGAACATGCAAAAACATTTCACAACTTATTATGAGTGGAGTCGTGTCTATACAACAGTTGATAACAATAAATAATTAGCCGATAGGCTATTCCCTGTGGGGGGCACTCCCACCGGAATTGTCTCACACCGCCTGTTTTTATAAACTGTCTCACTCTATCGGGAACTCATGCCTGAAAAGTTTCACAGGGGCACTCCCACCGGAATTGTCTCACACCGCCTGTTTTTATAAACTGTCTCACTCTATCGGGAACTCATGCCTGAAAAGTTTGTCGAAATTATTTTGGGGGCGCCATCGTTCACCGCTATCGTCAAATCTCGTGTGTCTATGGATGTGATCTATCTCCCGCACAAAAAGCATGTACTATTTTATGGCCTTCAATCTAACTACTTCCAGATAGATCTTTTTAGTTCTGCTCTTATGCAAAGTTGGAGGCTATTATGGAGCAGGAACACATGGCTCCGCCCTCAGGAATTTGTCGAGAAGTCCAATAAACTTTACACAGGTGAAGAAAATGTAGAGAAATCACGATACCAATATAAGTGACAGATCACTTCAAGTAACATATATATGGATGAACAATTCACTCCCAAGTTCTGTGGCTTTGAATCGGCAATATATGTAAACAATAGCAATTCTCAAGTGAAAGAATTGGAATGGGCACTACAATTTGAAGAATTAAGAAATGTACAAGATTTTGGAGTAATTCTGCTAGAGCTGTTGTCTGGTTGTAGATGGAAAAGTGTGCAATACTCGTTGAGTTCTATTCACAGTTCCATCAAAATAGAAGGATTTGAATTCCTCTCACGCTTGTTAGACAGAGAGTTGCAAGGGCCAAAGAAAATTTCTGTTGTGGTAGATCGAATAGAAGATTGAAAGTAGCCCTTATAATTTTATGGTGAATGTTCGTATGTTGAACAGGAAGTTACTCTACAGATCGAATAGAAAATTGAAAGAAGCACTTACAATTTTATGGGGAATGTTCGTGTGTTGAAAAGGAAGTTACTGTCGTTTTTGTCCTTAGCTTTGGTTTTTCCTGAAAGAGTTTAGGGGAAAGAGGTTCACAAATTCTGGTGGGATGTAGTAGTTGTGGCGAGAACATAATGCAAAGAAATCACGATACCAACCATATTTTTGTTGCTTTAGCATATCCATTCCCTGCTCCAGAGCTCCCATTATCACCACAGGCAGAAAGGATAGTCTCGTATCAATGACAATTATTAAAATTTGAGGCTTGTTTCCTTATAAGACAAGATTTTTTGTGTTTAAGTTTCGGGCTTAATAATTGCTTTCTAATTCATAGCAAAAAGGTTAGATTAGAGTGTGGCTTCTTACTTAGAGTGTAATATTGATTGAGAAGGCCATCAATCAAAGCTTATGTCAGTCAATTTTAGAATCTTCATTTATATTTCAATTTTTGTTTGAAGAAAAGGGTTTTGACATAGAATATTTTTCAGAAGGAACCTAGGAAATTTCTCTTCTTATTTAAAGAAAGATTATTGGATTCTTTAAGTATTCTAGATGCTCTTGATAATAAAGGTATTAGAGATTTCAAAATAAAAACAAATATGTGCAATAACGGGGTTGTGAAACTCATGTCCCATCCATGGCATGCAATAATTATTACTAATCAAATATAAAGCAGCTTCCATGTGTCACACTCTTTAATGTCATGCGGGCACATTTTGTTGGAGAAGCTCTGATTGGTTGGGAACTCCTGTTCCAATGCACAGTTTCATGACTTATTTGAGTTCGTCTTTGTATACTCTGCAATAGCCATTGAATTCAACTGACAGAGCTTCCATGCATTCACATTCACCAGAGGGTCTCACATCTACTTCACACTTAGGGCACTTCAATAAATCCATCCATGTTACCGATAGGCAATCAATAAATAATGTTAGGATGAGAGAGAAACTACGCAAATTCTCAATACCCAGTTGTCTTACAATTAAAATGATTGCATATATATTTATATATATGATTTAGATGGTTCAAATATTTGTGTGGACACTGCACCCTCTGGTATAAGTCATGTCCTTAATTTGGGGTTCATACTTTTTCATATGAATACTGTGTATATGCAAATTACAGTAGAGTATCTCAACCATATAACATAACCAATTGAGGTCAACCAAACCAAAAATGTTCATTACTGAGCTTCACTACAGCATGTCTGGCTTGGATTTCTACATCCATCTTTGTATAAATAACTATGAAATACAAAAAGAGAAAACCAATGACCATGAACTTGTGAAACTACATGACCATCAAATAGAGTAATGTAAGACATAAATTACAAAATAGAATCAAAATACATTGAATCGTTTCCCCAAAGAGCAGCATTCATTGAGCTGGTGAGTGGTGCTTCTGAATTTTCTAATATTGATGTCATGCATTACCTTGTTTCCGGATTTCAAATGCAATGGTGAAAATAACATGTTTCCACCCTTCAATTATTTCCTGTTTTTTATATTATAATCACTAATGCAACTGCTATTATTTATAGAAGTTTGAGACTATTTAATGAAGCTCAATGTAACAAGTTCCACAATTAGAACAGGACTATGCTTGGTTTTTATAATATTACTTTCAAATTATCTTCTTCCACGGGCCACCTGTTATATTCGTCTTTCAAACTGTATTGGTACTGATTATGTTGTGCAAGAATATTTTCACGAGTACTGACACTAGAGTGATTAGGTATCCAGGAAAGTTTAAGTAAACCAATAAACCAACCAACATTAGTCAGTCATAGCGTCATATGGAAATGGATAAGTAATTTGTAAAAAGATTTGCCTTCATTACATAGGCTTTATTTATTTTAGGATTTGAGAAGAGTAGTAGCAGAAAACTTTATGAAATAAGTGTTCCCGAAGAGGATGAATACCTTGTAGAATCGGTATTCTAATAGGGATTATAACACGTACATTTGAATCCCTCACAGACTCCAAAATGATCATGATAATCAAGTTTTCGAGCATTCAAATTAGGGTAAAAGACTTAGGAGCTATGCATTGCAATTAGGTTAGAAGACTTACTAGCTATGCCGAAATTTAATTGGAATTTGATTAAAGAAACACGAATTTAGAATTTTATGTCTTGAAACTCTCAAGTGGCCTATTGAATAACCTGCAGTAAGAATAAAATTCAGTAAATAAAACACAGAGATTATGATGCTTACAATAGCTCACCTTGCATAGTTTTGCAATTTGAGTTTGTGTCAAATAATATCCACTGATTATTTGGAATAGACATGTTCTATAAGTAAAGTGTTTATTATACTTTTAAGAGTGGTCTGTGTATTATTTCAACTTACCAGTGCATCATCATCTCTATCAAATTGCTGGGTATGCAGGTCTGAGATATAAAAATAGTTCATAAAACTTTAATAAACTAAGAGTGATCCATGTATAGTTTTAAGGGGGTTGTACATTAGAAAGAATTTAGACAAAACTTGTGAAATGGTATTCTACATAATGACAGCAATGACTTTTCTGGTCCCCACTGTCATTCTGTTCATATCAATGTAAACTTGTAAAAGTAGCCTAAACACAGGCAGCTTGAGCTCAAACTCTGAGTTGATTAAAACTACTTGTTTCTATTTGAGGTATATTGGTAACTAACAATGTCAGCTACCCTTACTAGTTAGCACTAGTGTTTCCATACATGAGCTTGCAGCTCAATCATTAGAGGAGCTTGCAGCCATGTACCAGCAACTGGCCCTGTCCCATAATAGCATTGTCAAAAGTTGACTATCATAGACAAAAAAATGGTAATAGTGTATTTCTACACTCATCAAGATGATAACCAAGACTTTTGTTCCTAATGGAACAACGAGGGCAAAATAACTTTTGAAGACTTGTTGGACCAGTAGCAATTATGCCAAAGGCCCACATTGAGGTGGGTTCAAAACAAAGTTATGAAACAAATAAAGTGGCCTCCCAGTAAGTACCATGTTTAAGTTAGTTGCCTTAAACGTCTGCATGCCTTTCATGTATTATTCTACATGTCTTCGAGGTATCATGCTAGAAAATTATAGATATCGTTTTCATTTTGCTCCTTTGATTTGAAGGATGAAAAGGAGGAAGACAAGAATAGCATTGATTTTTCAGGTAGGTGTCTCACAAAATCTGACACAACCTCCAGTGGATTTTTTCTTCTAGAGGACCCATATGATTTGTTCAGTTCAATTTTGAGTGATTCTCGTCATACTTAACAACAAAGTGATCATTTTGGATCTGAAATCCATGGGCATTCTTCCACACCTGGAGCTTGGAAGGCAATAGAAAAGCAGTCATGAAACATAGAGAAAATGGTATTTTGAGTGACAAGAGTGTGTAATGTAACAATTACATAATTTTTGCAAATAAAGAGGAAAGTAAATTAAGTGGGATTCCTGCTATGCATTTTTGTCTCAATTTTTCTACACTCTTGTTGTGCTTGTCACTCATTGGGAAATAATGTCTGGAAAATGCTTACAATCTTTGCAGCTGTCAACGATGCAATAGTGATTTAGAAAGAAATAGAGTTCCAAAAGTTAAAGGTGTGCGTTGAAGACGTTTATGGAGGAGTCCAAACAATTTTGTACACTTGGCACGATAGTGATTATTTTTCTCACTATTTTGTATAGGAGTTTGATATGATGTAGGTTCATTTTCAGGAAGGATGTTCTTCATCATTTGGTTCATTACCCTGTTCTTGCTATTTATAGTTATCTAAGTAACTATGCTAATTTTGGGCATGTTTTGTTTGAAATTTGGTTCATGCTAACATCCATTTAAATATTTTCCACATACCCAATTGTCATATATTCCTACACTTTCATGATTGATGAATGAGAGGATGCTAATTGTACCAAGTTTGCTACCAATGAATTGATTATTTTATTCGACACTTGTGAATTACTGATGAATTGCTATCGGTGTTACACATTGGACCTTTCCCAGGTCCAATCGCTAGTATTATATGTACATCAATGAGGAGTGATAACAAAGCATGTTCAAAATTCTATAATTTGGGAATGGTAGCATTTTTATCTATAGGCTTAACCTAAAACGTAATATCCTCCTAATGTTTTTAGAATTCCATTTTAGAAATCCCTTTTTTTACAGTTAGGAAAGACAGTATCATATCTTGCTATCACGATTTTTGGCATAGGTCTTTTCCTGGTGTTTCCCGTTGGCTGTCATGTTTCCTTTGGATTTTGTAAAAATAAAGAAGCCTTGTCACCGAAGTCTCCCTGTCACAAGTGAATGTCTGAAATATGGAAAAGCCCACCGAAATCTGATATCGTAAAAAAATTGCGATGTCTGACATGAGAAGAAACTGGTGGGAGTTACCACCTATTAAAGCCTATCGGCTAATTATAACATGCAAAGGGCCCTTTTTGGGTATTATGCCAAGTTTAAATAATATGCTAACTCAAATATGTTTGAAAAAGGTTTCATGACCCTTTAGTTGGTGGTACTTTATTGTTGAACGACATTGTTATCATTCTTGTGTCAAGTAGTTGATAAGCATGGAAACATCTTGAGGTTTGTGGATTGTTTATAAATCAAAATGAATCTCCTAAGAGGCATGCGGTTGGTTCTATTGGTCTCTCACCTAAAGTAACTTAAATTGTTGATGTTTGCTGAGAAAAAAGATAAATAATGACATAAAATGAACGTAAACCCTAAAATTGATTGCACAGAGGTGAATCTGATCTATTCCTAGGTGGGCCTTAAAGGTATATAGTTGACTTAAACTTTGTGCTTGGAATTCAATTTGATTATGTTTTTGGTACTAATCAGCTAACTCCTCATTGACTTATGGTCACACTAATAAATTGTGAGACCAACATCAAAGATCGATGATTTACAAAATCCAAAGCAATTTCTTGCAGAATTGTGGCCAAAGATTTTTCTTTTTTATTACTCAATTAGGAATACTTCATTTTCATTAAGGGTCAATTAACTTTGTTTGGCATGTTTGGTATATGCATGATTGACATATACTCTCCCCCTACATTGAAAGGTTAGCTCAGGGATTAGAAATCACATGTATCCAAGTCTTGTTGTGTTAAATACTAGGAGTGCTAGCTTGCATGTATGATCTCTCCTTACACTTCATATGAGCTTGGAGATCAAAAACGCCTAGTATATCCTTCCCTTTAGGAGGCTTACTTGGGGATTTCATACCTCCAAGGGACAACCTTAACCACATGAATCGGTAGGGTATAAAAAATGGGAGAATGAAAGTTGTATCCCAATTTAGTCACATTGTATCTAGTAAAATATTAATGTTTGGGTGATACCAAAATCGGGGTGCAGGGTTGGCATAAACAACTTAGCTAACATTCTCAATCCATGCTTCTAACTAGCTAGTGTTCATGGATGTGCCTTACCTACCCTCTTGGTATGCTCTAGATCACTTTTTATTTTAGCATAATAACTTTCAATTGGTTTTTTATTAAGAAATAAGAAAAAAACAAGGGTGCTAATCCTTAATACTACATCCCACGTTCAGTAAGAGAAAAAAAGACTACGGGAGCGGGGCATGAAAAAATAAGGTCAAATGGGTGAAAAGGAAAACACATGTCTAACCAGATGTCAACAACCCAAACCCAACTCAAGAAGCGGGAGAGACACCCGAGCCTTGACAAGGAGGGCTTTGGGCAAAGGGGGAGGAATTCATGTTCTGCCTGTGACAAACCATAGTCTAGGAGATACTATCATTAGGACCATCAAGAGAGAGATCGAGTAAGAAGGACCCTGTAGGGTTACAATCAGTAGCGCCAAAAAAATTATTATATAAAACTATTGGAATCAATGAACATTGAGAGTGGGGGCTGAATCAATGTTTTATAATTGAAAAACTTATCAAGTTGATTCTTAAACCACCAGATCCATGAGAAAGTAATCAAAGTGCAGAAACATAAATTGAAGTAGTCATTCTAGTTCTTGTCATTTCTTACCAATATTGATGGTTATCCAACCACACAACCATAACACCAATATTTTTACGTGGAAACCCAAAAAGGGAAAAACTATAGTGGGATTGAGTACCCATAATATTATTATACTATGGCCAGTAGTAGAACAATATTACAAAAGTGGAATGCACTTGCATTCAGGCTCACTACCTAATACTCACTACTCAATTACAAAAGGGGTACAACCTCGAGGAAGGCTCACTGTCGTACAAGCTATTACAAAATGATTACAATGAGAAGTGAACTAAAGTGGAGCATCTAACTATGTCAAAATACAGTTTTAGTTAGGCTCATAATGTCTTTTGCAATTGATCTGGCATTCTGCTCTGCAGCACTGCTATGTCACATACCGAAGCAACAAACTTACAAACTCGCTCACACAGATTTCCTTTGCTCATTACACACAACAAAATGATCAACCAAATAAATCTTATATATCTAGATCATAAAAAATAATCATTTACTAAGTCCACTTCCAAAAATCGCATAACACGCAACATGAAACATGTTCTACCAAGTCATCTCAAATCAATCATAGATCCAAATACAGACCAAAACAAGATGATAAAATGTTTCCCATACGTTGTCCCAATCTCCTCAAACACAAAACTGATCACTGGAATCATCCCAACAAATCTGCAACACATGTTACTCCAAAATAGCTCTGCCCTAACTGAAATAAAAGATACCACAGCTCTAAAATAGCACACAATTCAACATCAGATATCAAGATCATGAAGTAATTTATCTCAACCTTGAATCAACTACCTTGACCACCGCAACCCAAAATACACCACCAAAATCAAGATATACACCATGATATCATGCTTTACTAGTAACTGTGTTCCACCTTCCAAACTTATGCCTTATGAACAAAATGACTTCTGGTAAACCAATTCTATGGTCATTGGATGTGATTTGTGAATTGAGTTGCCATCAATGACAACCCCTAAACATCTATCATGCACCAATCTCCACCAAAACAATGTCTCCTACCAATAATCTCCCCCTTTGGCATTGATGGAAACATTGTGAAAAATGAACTATACACTTAATACTGCAAGACTTCAAAATTTTCAAACTTACAAAGAATATACAAGCTCCCCCTAAGAATTTACACCATTTTCACTCTACTCTCTCCCCCTTTGACAGCAATGTCAAAGCTGAATGATCCACCAAAACTAATATACAAGGGTATGTACAACTGCTCACAAAAACTTGAATATGTCTACAAAACTTGTTCTAAGAGATATAAAATGATTATCCCAGGCCTTCTTTAAGCCTTCCAAAATGGTTATCATCCTGCTGAAAAGGTAGACATGCATTTCCACTCCCTGTCTATCTACAAGAACATGTTTATTTAGTACATCCTTAGCATCCTACATGCTACTCATCAAAGAATCTATTTGCATATTGATAAGACTTCTCACCTTAGACACTCTACCCAAAACTCTATCATTTTCTTGATTTAAGCTCTTGATTTTATTCAGTATATTCAAAACTTGGGGTTCAAAATTCCTAGCCAGAGCAAACTGTGGTGCATATGATTGTGATATAATTTCTAGCCAAAGTTCACATTCCCTTATCTTCTTGTCAATGTCTATAGTGAACTTGGGAAAAATCAAACATGACTTGTATATATTACCTCCTTCATCAATTGCATCTTGAATACCTTTTAGTGCAGCAACTAAACTGACTCTATCATCCTCAATCATTTTCAAAAATTTCTTTAACTTCATTGCATTGAATTGATTCAAAACTTTAATATTCACAGCCTTCTCCAAAGAATCAAAGTGAGTATCAACAACACCTAACAAACTTTTGAGCTTACCAGAGGGATCAAATATGAAAGATGGCATAATCTTCTCCTAAATATCCCCTGCTAATAATATTAATTCCTTATTAGCAAAATGGGACTTAAGCAATTCCTCACTAGCTTTGGCTTGAGCTAGAGTTTCTAATTTAAGTGCTTGAATGGGAGATAAAGAACTCAATTCAATCAGCCCTTGACAATAATCATTTGGATCAATAGCAACTTGTTTCCCTTTAACAGCACCAGTGTCTCTTGCCACTGTTGTCAGAACCTGATCTTTATTTTTCTCCCCTTTCTCCTTATCTACAACTTTTGCACTCTCATCATTTCCATCGTTCTTACCATCGTCATCATCCTTCTTCATATTCAATGACTCCTCAACTTCTTTTTCTGACACAACTTTTATAACTTGAGGATCATGTACAGCATCACCAGAGGTATCATTTGTATCATTAACATTTTCAACTGGAGTTTGATCATTAGTCTATCCTTCCAGAGTGGCTTTCTCAGGTGATTGATCATTTTGATTATTGGGGATAGTTGTATTTACTTCAGGAACATATGTGTCTTGAGTTGGTTCTTCTGGATTCACATCAACTCTCTAATCTATCAAAAAGTGTCTAAAAGTTTTTAAGTTTCCTTTATCACTTCATCTTTCTTCCCTATCATAAGCTTACTCACCCTCTTCTTGCTTTGTAATCTATCCTTGGCAAGTTTCAACAATCGGGTGACTTCATCTCTAGAAATAACAAAAGATAGATTTACTAGCACATATTCTTTTATTTTACTCATCCTCTTGACTAGTTGTAAGCCTTCTTGCATCCAAAATTTCATATAGACTTTAGGGATCATAGATGTAAGTTCTATTAATGTCTTACTATATACATACATATATTCTATAATCGCTTCTTCAACTACCCATTCATCCTTACCATCAAAATTTTCATAATATGTAGACACATTATTTAGTTTCTCATCCTTAATAATTTTATCAATTAACTCCTTCAAAGTCAATGGTTGCACTATTTAAAATGTGTCTTCAATCTTACTGGATTTTAGAGCAGCATCAATCTCAAATTCCTGCTTCTTGTTGGCCCTATCCTTTCTTGATGATTCAATTCCTGCTCTTGACTTCTTTCATTTGTTGAGCTCCACCGGATTGTGGCTTCTTCAGCACTCTAGTGTAGGTGGCTATCTTTTTTACTTCTCTCACTGCTTCATCGGATTTTGTCTCCATGTCCTCAGTTGTGGCAACAACATATACTCTCTGAGGTTTCTCCTTCTTTCTCTTCTCCACCCTAGTAGTTGATGATGTAGATTGCAATTTGGGTGGAGGAATGGGATTCTGCACAACAGAAGTTGGTGCAGACTAAGATTATTTTGACTTGGCTTGCTTCTGAGGGGTGGAAACAGTTTAGTCTTCTCTAGCTTTGCCATGTCTTCCTCTTTCAAGATGTTTTGTTCTCTTTCCCTTTGTAAAACCTCCTTGGATAAACCCATATGTTCTTCCAACTCCTCTACTTCTTTCCTTACTTTCCTCTTCCTAGAAGGTCCTATAAAAATTTTGTGCAAATCAAGGTCTTTCTCTTGAAAAGTATCAAACCTCTCCTCCTTTTCATCTACCGGTTCACTCGACAAATGTTGAACATATGCATTAAGAGTGGAATCATCCACCTCATACCCCATGGGCAATGATCCAAACAGTTCTTGGCTCAACTGCCTCCATATGGCATTGGTTCTTTTCGACCATAAAATAGATAGTTTTCTCATACTTCTCAACAATTTCTTTAGGTATCCTCTCCCTACTATGCATTGTGTCTTGAAATGATTTAAAGTATCCCCACAAGGCGGATTTTTGTGCAACAGTATCACCTAATCCCTGCACTCCTTCCTATATCTGAACTACCACTGGTTTATCATAACCCCATTGAATCTTCCCAATACTAGGGATCTCATTTAAGAAATACAATGCTAAGAAAACTATCAAGGAACCAAACTTGAACACATGCTTATTGTCTTGCTTAATCTTCTTTAGGTTTCTTAATAACTCACTGAGAAGCACTAAGCAAAGATCATACCTCTTCCCTTCCTTCAGAATCTCATAAGCTGCAAATATGCTCATGTTAGATACAAAATTTTGCCTACTGGATTGATTTATCTTATATCCAGTCACCATTGAGGCAAATCTAACGTCGTGCTCTATAATGTCATTGATAGTCATCGACTAGCTATCAAATTGAGATCCGGTAATCTTTGTCAGCATTGTATTCTATATTTTCCTCAATTTGGGGACTTCATCAATTGCATTTAAATAGGTAACTACTTCAATGGCTTTCTTGGTGATCTTATGAGGTCGATCAAGCCACATGAATTCATCAAGGATTCGGTTGAGAATGTATCAGATCCATTATGGTCCATCGAACACTAGGAAATGGATGAATTAGATGAAACCTTTGTCATGTAGTGACTTGTATTATGGCTTTAAATTTCCTAGACTATCCATCATGTGCTTGGTGTAAAGTGAAAGCATATCTATATTCCCAAGCTCCTCAATGTTGAAATGAATATATGCCCTAATATCTTCGTTGTGGAGTACACCATACGGGACAAAAGAAAATGTACCTTCTGGATCATCCTCAATGGATTTGAATGGGTGCCTCTTGAACACGGGTCTTGTTCTCTCAGAAATTTCAACCACCAATGGGGTCGCAACACCAGATGCAGATGCAGATGCCATTTTGAAATATGGATATGAAAAGATATCTTCACAAACGGAAAATACCTTATGATTCTCAATCAGGTGCAATAAATTGTTGATTGATTGCTTCAAGCTCGGATTTAGCTGCTACACCTTCTTCGCTCTACTGCTCTGCTCTCTTGTTCGCATTGTAAAGAATGAGCTATTGATATGCCTTTTATCCATCGAAAACCTAATTTCAAGTTGTAATAAATGTACAACCCTAATGACTTCCGGATACACTAGTTTCATTCACCGAATTATCAAACCACCACAAGATCTTCCAGACAACATCAGGACAACTAATATCTATTATCTGCAACCATCCTCAACTGATCATAAATCTCTAAAAGGGGATTTTGAAGATCTACATCAAAATCTCCCCCTAAGGCCAAAATGCCTTAGTTACCGGATGAGGTTCCTACATCGAAATTAGGTGTGGAGCCATTATGAACAATATAATCTTCTTTCTTTACCCACATATTCTTATGTTGATCTCTAATCTCTTCCACCTTATCTTTTCCCTTTTCATCTAAATTGTTCTTGTTTACTGGAGCATTTCTGCTTCTACAGTATCTTGCAATATGACCAGGTTTGTTTCATTTATGACAAACAACATTCCTTTGCATAGGTATGAAGTTCATCTGATTTAGTCTCATCCTACATTGATTAGAAATATGCCCAAACATACCACAAGCATAGCATCTCTTTTTTTGAAAATTATTAATCATTGTTCTGCACATGTTTGACTTATGACCAAAATTGTTGCATATGAAACATTGACCGCTAAAGGTAGAACCGTTGTTCATCACTTTATTAATCACTCCATTATTCATTTTACTTCTACATTAACTTTCCATATGACCAAATTTATCACAAACAGAATATTTACCATTAAATTTATAGGCATTAGGTTGTCTTATCGAAGGATTCTTGATTTTCTGCTAATGATTTCTTTGACTGGAACTAGAGGATTCTCCTTTCTCAAATCCAAGTCCTCGTGTATCTTTCCCAAACTTTCCAGCGTCTCATCCAACCAAGCTAAACTAGCTTTGAATTTTTCTTTGTACTCATCAGAAGTAGTCGGCTCATCTCTTGGAATTATGATCTGCCTTTCAAGCTCTTGTCCTTAATTCTTTGTTTGCACCAATTCAAGCTTCAACTGATCATTCTCATTTCAATCTATAACATCCATCTGATATGTCCTTCAATTCAAAAGAGTCAAGGTTTCTTCATTCTTCTTCTGGTCTTCAATCTCCTTATTCAGCTTCATTACAATAGATTGCATTTCATTCTTCAAAACTACATTCTCTCTAGCCAACTTCTCACATTCATATGTCTTGTCTTGTAGGACTTGGTTGTCAACACTTTGTTATTATTTCTCCTTTAACTTATCCATCAACTCCTTTCTCTTCTCTCTTGAAGTGTTCAGTTGATCTTTCAAGGTTTCAATGAAATCTTAAACTATATTTAGATTTCTTTTCAGGCTACTCTTTTCCTTCATCATTGCATCAAGATCTTCAAGTGCCACACTAAGTTGTCTCTACAAGCCAGAGTCCATTAATTCAATCTCCTAGATCTTCCTCAAGTTGTTAGGCTTCTTCGTAGGAATTAATCTCTGATACCAATTATTGGAATCAATGAACACTGAGAGGGGGGGGGTGAATCAGTGTTTTATAATTAACAAATTTATCAAGCTAATTCTTAAACTATTAGATGCATGAGAAAGTAATTAAAGTGCAGAAACATAAAATTAACAACCACACAACCATAACACCAAGATTTTTACGTGGAAACCTGGAAAGGAAAAAACCACGATGGGATTGAGTACCCACAATATTATTATACTATGGCTAGTAGTAGAACAATATTACAAAAGTGGAATGCACTTGCATTCAGGCTCACTACTCATTTACAAAAGGGCTACAACCCAGAGGAAGGCTCACTACCTTACAGGGTATTACAAAATGATTACAATGAAAAGTGAACTGAAGTGTAGCATCTAACTATGCCAAAATACAGTTTCGGTTAGGCTCATAATGTCTTTTGCAACTAATCTATCATTCTGCTCTACAACACTACTCAGTCACATACCAGAGCAACAAAATCTTCACCAAACTTAGAAACTTGCTCACACAAACTTCCTTCTCTCACTACACAGACTAAAATGATCAACCAAATCAATCTTATATATCTGCATCATGAAAAAGAATCATTTACTTATTTGGCTTCCAAAAACCACATAACATGCAACATGAAATGTGTTCCACCAAGTCAACTCAATCTGATCGTAGATCCAGATGCGAACCAAAAAAAGATGATAAAATGCTTCCCATAAGTCATCCCAATCTCCTCAAACATGAAATGGATCTCCAAAATCATCCCAAAAAATCTGCAACACACATTACTCCAAAATAGCTCTACCCTAATTGAAATATCGGATACTGGAGCTCTAAACTAGCACACAATTCAACACCGGATATCATAATCACGAAGTAATCTGTCTCAAACCTTGAATAAACTGCCTTGATGATCACAACCCAAAATACATCACTGAAATCAAGATGTGCACCATGATCTCATGCTCTACTGGTAACTATGTTCCACCTTCCAGACTTATGCCTTATAAATAAAATGACTTCTAGTAAACCAATTTTATGTTCACTGAATGTGATCTACAAATTGGGTTGCCATCAATGACAACCCCTAAACATCTATCATGCACCAATCTACACCAAAATAGTTTCTCTTGCCAACAAAAACAACAGAAGGTTGTTATAGAGGAACAAGGTCGGGTCAGAATTAGTAGGAGTAGAGCGGAGCTGCAAAATAGGGCAATGAGAGTTGAATCCTTAGGGATGGAAGAAGCCACAATAGTGGCATCAAGAATAGCATCAGCAGTAGTAAGAGGCACTTTATCCTAAGAGGAGAACTGATCCTCCTGAGAGGAGCCAACCAGATCAAAATCAAAATCATAGATAGTCAAGTGGTCAATTGTAGCATCTTTCCACCAAGTAGCAGCACTTTTGTGGTGCAGAATAGAGAAATCTAAAGACCTTTGAAATTTTTTTCAAAGCTACTGACCATATAATTCCTTTAGTAGAGATAGGAATCTTTGTGTAAGGTGTCAATAGTCTCTAGAGAGAGGGAAAAGGTGAGTCCTTGGACCACTTGATCCCTATCTATCAATTCTTGAAATAGAGGTGTCTCACGCAGATACTGAGGTATTAATAGGTGTACGAGCCTTTGATGGGTTTGTCAAGGGCATCAAAAGTCATCATCATGTGTAAATAAAATGTCACTTATTGTGTTAGGATATTCTACCAAATTGGGATTGTAAACATGAAGAGGAGGGAGTTATGTACCATTAAGAGAAACAGAAATGACCTCCTCATCATTAAGATTTATTCGTTTCATTTTTTTTTAAGTGTGACACTACTTTCTAGAATGATCTAGCATTTTACATGAGGAGAAAGAACTATGAAATAAATAACTACTTTTAAGAGGTTGTTTTTTATACAAGAGGAGGTGGAGTAATTTACTTATTCTATAGGATAAAGAAAAGGTATGAAAGGTCTTCTTGTGAAATAGGATGGGAAACATATAAAAGAGTTTAATTAATACTTACAATGGAGGGAGATTCAATAGTATATGTCTAAGGAGGCCTAGTAGTGAGATGAGATTAGGGAGGAATCTCATGTGAAAGAGATAACTTATATGTAGTAGAAAGAAAGAGCTCAATGGGAGGTGGTGGTAAAGGATAGGAAGAGGATAAATTATCTTGGAATGGAAAGGATTCCCCTATGTGAAATAAAATGAATCTACGTGTAAAGTATATGGTTTATGTATAGGTGGGGAAAGAGCGGAAAAGGTTAAAAAAGGGAGAAGGTTCCTATAAGCAAAATAAAATGGGTTAATGTCTAGTGGATAGGTCTCAAATATAAGAGTAGAAGGATTAGGAAAATAAACAAAACAAGATTAATTTTTGCCACAAAGTGGATTTATGTCTATAAGGGAAGGGTTGGATACCAAAGGAATATGGAAAGAGGCAAAAAGAGGCATGTATCAACATTAATATTATAACTGGCAACCCCCGATTCATAGATTTGGAGAACAAAGGCAATTAGGTTGGTGCTAAAGAGGGCAAAGGGCCATGTACGCAGACCAAAGCTCATCTCAAAATGGTTGCTGACCAGTCACAAAAGGACCTGTAGGATATCAAGAAGCTTGCTCAGGAGGCTTCAAACCGAGAGGAGGAGGTTGCTGAAATCCTTAAAAATCTTAAGTAATTGATTTTTTTAGTGTTGTTTGTTTGTTTTGGCCTAGATCAATATTTGATACAAGTTTAGATCATATCCATTATTGCATTTTTCTATTATTTTCCAAGATTCATCAAGATTTTATATATTTCTTAACATTTTTTTTTGGGACAAAAAGATATCCCCACCATATTTTTTGACTTTTTATTTCTAAATCTTAATCACAAATACATTTTGGTTCATTTCAAATAAATTCACTACCTTTGCTAATATAATCTTGTAAAGCGGAAAAATCGAACCCTAGTTGTTCTCCCCTCCCCAACTCCAAGGAGAGAGAAGGGAGAGTCACTAGGGTTGATGGTTTTCACTTAGGAGGGACTTTACATTCAAAAGAGGGGTTGAAACCCACAAGATCCAATCCCACACAATACAAGATTGGATTCTAAATGAGTTTCAAGGGTTGTGATAGCAAGGATACCCTCTTTTGTAAAGAATATAGATAGAATGATTGAACTAGGAATGCATGTAAAGTAGGAAATATTCGCTTATAAATAGAGATAGGGATATGGGATGAAGCTGCGGACCTGGAATTAGCAGTAAAATGTCGAGGCGGTGTTGTTCTGCAAATTTGAGCAAAATTTGACGGGACGATGGCGCCCGGCGTGCACACGGTCCTCCGAAAAATCCGCGAAACGAAGGTGGATCTGTTCGTCTCTGCACAAGGATTCCAGATCTTCAATTACAGCCGCATACCTGCAACCTACACACAAAAAAGAGAGGACGATTGGGGGGTTAGGGATGAGGGGTTTGCCTTTAGGTCAAACCCCAGTTTTGGAATTAACCAAGAAATGAGAATGTTGTAAATGTAAATGGTTGTAATGTAAACAAGTACTGATACCTTGTTGTAAGAATGTTTGTATTCTTACATGCGAAGGTGTAATGTATGTTGTATGTTGTATGTTGTATGTGATCTCCTCTTCAATGGTTGAATCCTTGTCTTGAATGCAACACTTAGCCTTGAATGGAGACTTAGAATGCTCAATTGCTTGAAGGAATGCTTGAATGCTTGAATGTTTGAATGTTTGAATATCGCTTCCGCCTTTTTCACACATATGTCCTCTTCTTTTTTTGAGAGGGGAAATGTAGTTTATATACTTGTCAATTAGGGCTGATAGACTGATTTTCCCGACCTTAGGCCGACCAGGAAACATTATTTCCCAAATTGCAAACTTAAAGACTCGATGCCCAAAAGAGACTGGGCCCAAAATAGGGCCAGGGACCAGGGCGTTGGGCGCCATGGTCCTGGGGGACCAGGGCGCTGGGCGCCATGGTCCTGGGGGACCAGGGCGCTGGGCGCCATGGTCCTGGGGGACCAGGGCGCTGGGCGCCATGGTCCTGAAGGACCAGGGCGCTGGGCGCCATGGTCCCACCTCCCGGGACAGCAAGGTGCAAGGAGGGATCAGGCCAGGGTGTAGAAAAATGCAGTTTTGGTGTCACAAGCAGGTTTCGGGGTTTCCATTCAAGTTCAACGTTGTGCTGCCATCGTGAAGACCCAAATGCAATTGAAATCGCAAGTGTCACAATTTTAGGATGCTACATTCAGCCCCCACTTTAGCGGGAGTATAAGCGTACGCTCATACTTCCGGTAAAGTACAAGGAAACAACATTGAAAAACTTTCACCACGTCAAGGCGGCAAGATACACCAAGCCCCCAGTGGACTAAGGATCTTACGAATTCGATTGACAAAGTAAAAGGGAAGATCATGAGGGAGAACCATGACTGTCAGTAGTAAGGCTCCCTCACTATGAGTCATGCAAGAAAGATATCAAAAAATTTCAAGGCAAAGCTAAATTTGTCAAGAAATTTTCAAGTATCTTGAAAAGATATGAATGGGATGTATGCCCCCCTACGTTAAAGTGATCGCACACGCCTCACTGGGGGTGATTGCTTTAAGGTAGTGATACATATAAGAAATGAGAAAGGAGCACGTTATCACAAGGATTTAGCCCCCAAGTGTGAGATAAGCCCAAGGATAATAGACACAAAACACAAAGCACAAGGTGACTTCGCTTTCCTCGGGGTCAGTATGCTGTATGATAATTCATGTATATCATATGTATGTATGCATAATTGTTCTTCATTCCCCAATCAAAGAAGGTCACCTAGAAGAAGGGAACACATGTGTCTTTTGAGTCAACATGAGAGAGACCAAAAGAGATCTCAATGCTTTGCATCGTCCTCAAGTAGACAACACTAAGGACAACAAATAGAAGAATGAGAATAACACATAGAAGAAGTAACAAAAGAGATCAAGAGAGGAGGAGAGAGTCTGCTATGCTAATGAAACTAGTCTAGCACGTCATCTACCCCCCGATCTTGCTGATCAATATTTCGGGAAGGTAGGAAACACGCTAGAGGAGGAACATCCAACACAGCAGATGGAGCTATCACAAGATCCAAACAAGGGCTATGTTCATGTTTCGAGCCACGTTGTTCTTGTCTAGGAGCTAGGATAAGTGCTTTAGAAAATTCGTTAGATAAATTGTTATCAACATCAACATATTCATATTCACTATCAGAATGAAGAGGAGTAACATTTTCATCATGAATAAAATTTTCATCTATATCATCATCAAGATTTATAAAAATAGGATCTTTAACTCGCACAGGATCAAGACCATCATGCATCTTATGTTTAGGAGATTTCGGCTCAATCTTCGGCTGAGGAGAAAATGGAATAATACTGGCTGAAGGTGTTTTTGGGGATTGCAAAGTTTGAGAAGCAGCTGCCTGAGCTCTAAGACGATGCTTTCGTTGGCGTTCACGTGCAGAATGATTTCGTCTAGTCTTAGTAGGAAGTTGAGAAGATTGAGGAAGAGGAATGTTCTCATCCTTATCACTTGGGTGTTTAGGTTGTGGTCTCTTAGGTTGAATAATAGGAGAAGAGGAAGGTCTCTTCTCTCCATAAGAGGAAGGAGGAGGAACTGCTCCATATAAAGGAGGAATATTTGGTTTAGGAAGGAGACCAAGCCCATCATGACGAGGAGGTATAGGTCTAATTTTAGGAAGTTTATTAGATATAGGCATAGTCACATTCATAGGGATGGGTTGGGAATCTTCTTGAGGAAAGACATTAGTTTTATCTTTCAAAGGAAGAACTTCCTTCTCAAGAACGATAGGAATGTCAAGTTTGGGTGTTCTAGGTTCACTTAGAGATAGGATCATGTCTTTTTTCCACTTTTGATAAGATTTGAAAAGATGATCACTTTGCGGAGGAAGAGATTGGAATTGTTTAGGCCAAAAGTAATCAATAGGAACGCTAGAAGTTCTTTCAGCTGGTTTAAAGAGACTATGATTGATAGTAACAACTTCACCATTATGGGGAAATTTCAAACACTTGTGAATAGGAGAAGCAATATCTTTCATGGAAGATAGCCAAGGATAGCCTAGCTTCACATGAAATTGTTCAGATGATGGAATAATAGCAAAGTCCACATCAAGGGATTTGTTATGGACCTCAATAGGTAGTGTAATAGAACCAATTGCAAGAGAAGAAAATGCATCAAATAATTTCACAACCACATTTGTTTCGTCATAGATCACTTGATTCAATTGCAAAGTAAAAAGAAATTCTTCACTAATGACATTAATCATACAAGAAGGATCAATAAGCACTCCACGGCAAGGTGTATTCTTGACTTTTGCAACTATATATAAAGGACCATCAGGTGCCCTGATAGTTTCACTGGAATCAAATGTGATGTAAGGTTCTTTAGGGATTTTCTGTTGTTCCACAAAGTTAATCACATTCGGAGTCATAGACACAAGATCATCAGGTGAGACAGAGGAATCAGTAGTATCAATCGCATTAGAGGTATGAGAAGGCAATGGATCAGTAAAAATCTTAAGATTTTGGTTAGGAGGAGCTACAGATGTGTTGCCTTTATCATTCACACCAGAAACAGAGATAGTATTATTATCAATCAAATCTTGAATTTTACCTTTTAAAGCAAAACATTTTTCAGTATCATGCCCAGGATGATGATGAAATTGACAAAAAGATTTGTTATCAAAATAGGGTGAATTAATTTTTGCAGGATCTATTTGCCTTATAGGAGGAAGAGTAAGCACATTTTGTTCCAATAACTTATTCATAATACTATGCAATGATTCATTCAAAGGAGTAAACTTTCTTTCTTTCTTGAAAAACTTAGAAATAGGAGGCACACCTGATGCCGCATTCACATTGTTGTTGATGATTTTTTCATTGAATTTAATGGACTCTCTGTTCGGTTTAAACTTCCCAAGTGGTTTTTGACTACTATCACCCTTATCACTCGGAGCCATAGGATTTGCTTGTTCCATTTGACTCACAGTCAGTTGATAATTGTGAAGAGTTGCGCACAACTATTGGAAAGAAGTAAACTCAGAAAATAGAAGTTTTTCTCTAATATCTTTTTGTAAATTAGAAATAAAGATTCTTTGAATATCATTGTCAGGTACTGGAAAGGAAATTTGAGCATACAAATGCTTATATCTACCAATTAAATCAGTCACTTTTTCTTTAACACCTTGTTTACAATGCATTAAATCAATCAAAGTAACTTTAGGACTTATCTTGTTTTGAAATTGTTGAATAAAAGCATTTGCAAGTTGTTCGAAAGAAGTAATAGAATAAGAAGGCAACGAGCAATACCATTGTAGGGCTTTATCTCTTAATGTTCTAGTAAACAGTTTTGCAAGCAACCTTTGGTCATAAGCAAAATCAGTACATATTGTTTGAAAGGTCGTAACATGTGTTAGAGGATCACCCTTACCATTATAAAGCTCCAAATGCGGAATTTCAATATGTTTAGGGGGGATAGCTTGAATAATGTCAAGAGAAAGTGGGCTCGCAACATCAAATGTGGGCACACTAAACTTAGATTGATTCATAGAGGCAATTTGTTGTTGTAAAGAAGAGACAGTTTGTGCAAGATTGTTAATGGTCGCTTCAGTCGAAGAGTTCATATTAGACGTGTTAGATTGTGATGGAGGTATTATGTTATTGAAAGAAGGTAGAGAGTAAGGTGGTGGAACACTATGATAGTTAGTCATAGGAGATGATTGGAAAGGAGGAACACTACAAGGAGGAATGGAATGGTTAAATGAATTGCCCCCTTGCGTCATGTTCATTTGTGGAGATATAATAGGAACACTCATTGAAGGAATGAATGAAGAAGTTGGATTGATTGAAGAGGAAGGATTGCCCCCATGACTGGTGATCATAGGAGGAATGTCTTGTATTGAAGTAGTCATTATGTTTGATGTAAAAGTAGGTATACTAGCAATAGGAGTTGTCAAAGGAATAGAATGATTAACTTGAGTAGGAGGTTGTGTATAACCTAAGGTTTCGGCACAACTTTTCATCGGCATCACATTCGAATCCACAATGTGTGCAATACCACGCAAAATATCAATTCCATTCTTATCACTTTGAACCATACGTTTTAGACCCTCAATTAAGGAAAGAGCTTCGCTATCGGGGTATTCTTGAGACATCCATTGTCGAAAATCATCAAATTGGTTATCCAATTTTGAAAGTTGTTCTACAGAAACCTCATGGAGAGCTTCTTCATCATTAAGAGGATTAGAAGAATTACCCATGTCCTCGTTAAAAAGGTCATTCAAATTAGGTTCCATCTCCTCGGTAATTACACCTTGGAAAGACTTAATTCTAAGGCTTCGTCTAACGGGAATAGTGTAAGTAGGGCTTATTGTTGTAAAACTCATGCACTAAAGAGAGAGAGAAGATTTTGAATTTTAGAGGTAGAAAATTTCAATAAAATCAGCCAATCTTCTAGATTTAAGCTGTTAAATACAATCAGGACAATCTCTCAAAATTTCGAAAAAAATGTCCGAGACCGTGGCGAACGGAGTGCACACGGTCCTGGCAACTTCTTTCGAAATTTTCAGGGATGAAAGTTATGATGATTTTAAAGCTAATCTGAAAAAATTGAGCGATTTTACGATCTGTAGATAGGCCAAATTAAAGTTGCAATCTCAAAATTGAACCCTACCAAGATTGTTGAAAAATGTAAAATTTGAATTTTGAAAAAGAGGGGGAAACTGAAATTTTGAATTTTATGATTTTAGAGGGAATACTGAAAGCAATGCAAGCTTTGAAATTTAAAAGTTGACTCGATTTCATGCAAAATTCAATTTTGAAAGTGGAAATCAAGATTGTTGTAATTAAACACTTAATTTCAAAAGTCACAAACTGCAAAAATTTGAATAAAGCATTGAAATTTCGAATGAATGCCAATGCACTTTTCAAATTTAGGACTGTAAGAAACACAATTTTGATATGAATTTTAATTTCAACAATTTTTGAATGATTAGAAGCCTCAATCCAAGCGATCACTAGACCAACTTTGACTTTAATTTTGAAAGTGTTAAAATTGATAAAATCAGCCAAAATTCTGGATTTTAGCAGAAAAATACAGTAAGATCTAGCTCCCAAAATTTCGAAAAAAATGTCAGGGACGATGGCGCTCGGGGTGCACACGGTCCTCGCAACTTTTTTCCAAATTTTCAGGGATGAGAGATATTGTGATTTTGTTGCGGAATCCAAAAAGTTACAGCCGATTTGGAGGTGTTTTGATTAGTGAAATTATCAGTCAAAGGTTGAATCAAGAAGGTTTTAAAAATTAGGGTTTTGACATTTAACCACTTAATTTTCAGAATTAAAGCACAAATATGAATTGACAATTTGCAATAGAGGGGTAGATCTGAAACAAGCATTAACAATTAAACATTCCACAAGTTTAATTACTAAAAAGAAAATTTTAGGGTTTTTATGCAATCAACCTCTAAAATTTGCAAAAGATCCAACATGGAAATGTAATTACAGGAGCAAATTTTTTAGATCTAACCATGAATAATCAGAATGAGGATGTTCACATCGGGTTCACCAAAATGTAAAGCAAAAAAATCGAACCCTAGTTGTTCTCCCCTCCCCAACTCCAAGGAGAGAGAAGGGAGAGTCACTAGGGTTGATGGTTTTCACTTAGGAGGGACTTTACATTCAAAAGAGGGGTTGAAACCCACAAGATCCAATCCCACACAATGCAAGATTGGATTCTAAATGAGTTTCAAGGGTTGTGATAGCAAGGATACCCTCTTTTGTAAAGAATATAGATAGAATGATTGAATTAGGAATGCATGTAAAGTAGGAAATATTTTCTTATAAACAGAGATAGGGATATGGGATGAAGCTGCGGACCTGGAATTAGCAGTAAAATGTCGAGGCGGTGTTGTTCTGCAAATTTGAGCGAAAGTTGACGAGACGATGGCGCCCGACATGCACACGGTCCTCCGAAAAATCCGCGAAACGAAGGTGGATCTGTTCTGCACAAGGATTCCAGATCTTCAATTACAGCCGCGTACCTGCAACCTACACACAGAAAAGAGAGGACGATTGGGGGGTTAGGGATGAGGGGTTTGCCTTTAGGTCAAACCCCGGTTTTGGAATTAACCAAGAAATGAGAATGTTGTAAATGTAAATGGTTGTAATGTAAACAAGTACTGATACCTTGTTGTAAGAATGTTTGTATTCTTACATGCGAAGGTGTAATGTATGTTGTATGTTGTATGTTGTATGTGATCTCCTCTTCAATGGTTGAATCCTTGTCTTGAATGCAACACTTGGCCTTGAATGGAGACTTAGAATTCTCAATTGCTTGAAGGAATGCTTGAATGCTTGAATGTTTGAATGTTTGAATATCGCTTCCGCCTTTTTCACACATATGTCCTCTTTTTTTGAGAGGGGAAATGTAGTTTATATACTTGTCAATTAGGGCTGATAGACTGATTTTCCCGACCTTAGGCCGACCAGGAAACATTATTTCCCAAATTGCAAACTTAAAGACCCGATGCCCAAAAGAGACCGGGCCCAAAATAGGGCCAGGGACCAGGGCGCTGGGCGCCATGGTCCCACCTCCCGGGACAGCAGGGTGCAAGGAGGGATCAGGCCAGGGTGTAGAAAAATGCAGTTTTTGGTGTCACAAGCAGGTTTCGGGGTCTCCATTCAGGTTCAACGTTGCGCCGCCATCGTGAAGACCAAAATGCAGTCGAAATTGCAAGTGTCGCAATTTTAGGACGCTACAAATCTATAATAATTAAACTTATATATTAATAATTTAATTTTTAACAATCTCTTTATGTCCACCTCTTTCGATTACTCATAATATTATTATATGTATATTGACAATATCACTCATGTAGCTCATAGCAATCCCTTCGCTAAATCCATTGACACTCTAATGCGTACACTTAATTTTATAATGATATATTGTTTTTAATAAAGAAGTTAATGTAATTTGCTTAATTAATGAAAATTATTTACCTTCCCCATTCAACATTTACACTAACAAATTTCATATAAAACATAACTCTTTCTCTCCTTGGGCTGGTAACCAATCATAAAAATAAAAACTATAACAGATATCATACCAGCCATGACAGTTGTGGCCCTCCTCTACGACCGCATTGTTTAGAATGACTCTTCTTTACTCCATTCAAATTTAAACCAATTACCTTAAAGGGCACAACAACTAGTTTGCCATTTCGCGCCCTATCTATCTGTAACTGTTCTTCCAGTTTCTCTTATTTATAAGTGCGCCCATGAAGCCTTCTCCATTCATTCACTCTCATTTTCTCTCATAATTGTTACTATTTCAACCATATATCTATCTTTTAAGCTAAAACATAGATATGGCTTGTTCCACTCCTTTCCACTGTATTGTATATCTGCTCATGTGTACTGCAGCTCCCATAGTTTACAGCAACTTCTACTCAGATGTAGACGTCAACTGGGGCAAAGAACATGTTAAAATACTCTAGTGGAGAGCCCCACGATGAGATCGACATGGAATTCCTGGGAAACACTTCAGGGCAGCCGTATCTATTGCACACCAACATCTTCTCTCAAGGCAAAGGACATCGGGAACAACAATTTTACTTATGGTTTGACCCCACTGCCGACTTCAATACTTACACAATAATCTGGAACCCATCTCAGATCACGTAAGTTTTTTGCCCCACTGGATTTCTTTGCTTCATCATATGAACTAAATGACTTAGTAGATTTTATTTTTGATTCAGGATAATGGTAGGAGGAGTGCCCATCAGAGTGTTTCACAACCATGAAAGGGAAGGCATACCATATTTGAATGAGAAGCCAATGAGAATGTTTTCAAGCCTGTGGAACGGAGAGGACTGGGCAACACAAGGAGGCAGAGTGAAAGTTGATTGGTCTAGTGCACCCTTTGTGGCCTCCTTGACTGATTTATCTCTTGCAGGTTGTGTGTGGAATGCCAACGACTATAATGGTAGCCTTGCACGGTGTTCCTCCACTACCCAAGGAAATAACTGGTGGAATGGTCCAGAGTATTCAAGCTTGAACAATACCCAGCAGGAATCGATGAAATGGGTTAGGGATAACTATCTTGTTTATGATTATTGTGATGATTTACCCAAGTTCAATAATACTCAACTCCCTGCTGAATGCTCCTTCTAAGTAGAAAGCTAAAACCCACATTATAAAAATTATCTATTCTTCATAGACACCATTAATAAATCCACAAGTCTCCATCCATTATATTCTATTTTCGTTCCTTCAAAATTTCTTTGGATTAGCCTTTGAACTATGCTCAGCAGGGAGAGATGAAATGTGTTAGGGATTACTATCATGTTTATGATTATTGTAATGATCTAAGCAGGTTCAATTATACTCAACTCCCAGCTGAATGTGCCTTCCAAGTGGAAAGCTAAAACCCACATTCTATCCATTATATTCTATTTTTGTCCCTTCATTTGAAATCAATTAATATGTTGCTAAAAGTGTTTATTTTTTTATTTTAAAAACTAATTTATTTTGTTCAAAGACATTGTGATTACTAAGTTTCAATTCAAAGAATGATTTCTAAATAATATTTAGAAGATAAATTATCGTGCTCTACTCATTATATGCAAAGCTCTTCTATGATGAAAGGATGAAAGATTTCGAATTGAATTTTATGTAGTCTTTAATTTAAATATAATGTTTGATTTGAAATTAAAATTAGTTTAAAACTTTATATTAATTAGATTAAAAATGATGATATGTGTGTGGAAAAAATATGATAAAAGATTAATTAATAGTACATGGTGATTTTAAGATAATTAATAATAAATTTAACTTAAGTGGATAATTTTTATAATGTGTTTTTCAAATAAATAGATGGGAGAATCTATTATGAACCTTGTTCATATGAAAGAATCTAAAATACATTCAATAATATTTAGTGATTGCAACCTAAAAAATCTAAACCTCAATTTTTATAGAAGCCTACTAATATAATATCTAAAAGAATGGATTATAACCAATAAAAACCATGGAGACCTCAAATGCAAACTTTAAGGAAGCTCCATGAATCTTCATAGAAGTAGTAATAGAAAATCAACAAGAAGCTAGCAACAACCTCCACCTCTTATTGGAATGAAAATATTGTATAGTACACTAATAGGCCTCAACGGTTAGACTCTTAAACTTTTAAGTATAGTGTATCCAGTTCTTATTTCCTCCCTTTGTGATATATAAGAGACTCATAGCTAACTTTGGTCTTCAAACTTATAAATTGAGAGATAGTAGAAATGTTAATATTAGCTAAAGTGTGTTTGTCTATTGTCACTTCCTACAATTTGCTACAAACTGTGCTTCTTCATCATTTCAACATTTTAATACTCAAAGTATTGTGTCAGTGCATCTATACATGACATTGTTCAACTCTAGGTATATTCTTTGCACACAACGATACAACACTACTTGTGCACATAGTGTATTTATACACATGGTTGCATATGAACTTATTTTCAAGTCAAAACATGCACATGTGCACATTATGCATCAAAATATACATGTATGATACCATACAAGTGATATAACAGGTAGCCTCTATGATCTAGGACATGAAATTTTTGTGAATTGCATATGTAGAGGCATACTCCCCTATAATTAATTTTAAAATTTACCTATGAACTTATTTCAAGTCAAAACATGCACATGTGCACATTATGCATCAAAATGTGCATGCTATGATACCATGCAAATGATATAATAGGTAGTCTCTATGATCTAGGAAATGAAATCTTGGTGAATCACATATGTAGAGGCACACTCCCCTATAATTAATTTTAAAATTGACCTAAAGGAAGATATTTTATATTAAAATATACTTTTTTTAGATTTCCTAAAATTACTAAGAAATTAACGAAGATAAGGTGTAAGGGTGTGTGCACAGATATGGGGGCAAAAAAAGACCCAAAATATGTTTTTCAGTTAAAATAATTGCTATTGTGATCATATCATAAAAAATATCACATGTGTACGTCATAAAACAATAATATTATTGTTTGGTAGTACCAAGCCCAAGGCTACACTACAAACGCTAAATACAAGTTTAGAACACACTCACATTTTAAACTCCATAATATAAAATAAAAAGAGAAATCATAACTCAATTCTACCCATTTTCTCAAGAATGTGATTGTCTTATTCTACTAACACATTTTGGGTGATTTAAAGGGATCTCATTAAAGAAGTAATGCCCCTATAATATTTTATAATATTTATGAGAATTTATTTCATATTTTTTAGCAATTTTAGTTTAAAGGAAATTTTTTATTTTATTTTTATCAGTAAATATTTTTTCATTCTATTGATTCGGAGATTTCAAAATACAAAATTTGCAGTCCTTCACCATGCATAAACACAGAAAAGGAGAAACCCATACTCCCCACAGTCCAAAATTGTAAATTACCCTACCCTACAGCTTATAGCAGCAAACAAAAAACTAGTTCTTTGTTCGTTATCCAAACCAAATGTTCTAGCAGTAGTAAAAGTTTTGTAATTAAACGAACAGATGAAATCATACAGAAGCAAATTAAAAAACACTTGCCGATAGGCCGCTCACTCACTATCCCCCTGGGTTGCCTCCTCCCTTCCTTCTTCGAAGGTTAATGCTTTCCCTTTTGCCACTTCAGCTTTCATTTTTGGAATGCAGTCTAAGCACCCGAAGTCAGGGTCGCCCTCCAAGCTTGCCAGTAGCTATATGGCCCTTCCTTCTTCAAATATATCCCTCAATTCCCTACCAACCTCCATCCTTGCCACCACATGCAGAGCCATCAGGATTTCATCCACTCTGGTTAATTTCACAAAGAGTTTCATTGCTTCCCAACCCACACGAGCACGTTCCTGGCACTGGTCTTTGATTTCATCCTCCGGCCCACGAATAAAAGGAAGCAATTCCTCCTAGTCGTCCCCTTCCTTGATTCGAATGCCAAATCGCGGTACCACCCATTCCACCTTTTCCACCTTGGGTTCTAACTCACAGGCCCACCCCAGAAGTAGAGAGTATACCTCCATGTTAGTTTGATACCGGTGATGGATATAAGCCACCTCCTCTGCAAGCATAAGTCAAGTTGCTGCCCACAACTTCTCCTCCTTAAACCAGAACAATCCTTGCATTCATTTATCTAATACTTTGCCCAAAAAGGGCACCAACTTCTTGTCTGTTGGCAGCGTGAAATTGGCCTCCATGGTCACCTGCAATTTCCAAAATAGCACTTCCTGCAATACAATGTCATACAGAAGCTACAAGATATAAATTAGTTCTACTTCAAAACAAACCCTAGCATAGCTCAAAGGGTAATAAATTATGCCTCCATCGTATAGGATGGGTAATGAGTGCAAAGGATAACGCATTAATGCCAAGAGATCAAGAACAGGATTTCTTGCCATCCTCCCCTCACTTAGCTCGTGCGACCTACCACGGACAACTCCTTCTTCAAAAAGCAGTCACCACCTTGGTATTTGTACTTGCCAAATTCTATTCGCCTTAACAAGTTGAGGACTACACATTTTTAAAAGATTGCAATTAGTACCACTCCCACACGCGACCATCGCCTTTCCACCATTTGGCCGTGCAATTATCCAATTCACTTCCAATGTTTGACAACACATCTGCCACTGTATTTTCTCCCCTCCTAATATGTGTGACCCAGAACTCCATGAATGTGTTGAGTTTCTCTCGGATCATCGCCACCCATTGGTTTAGTTTCCAACATGGCGTGTTGCCCTTTGCTATTGCATTAATAACTATCTGAGAGTCCCCTTCTAAATGAAGCCTTTGGACTTTCATGTTTAAAGCTAGTTTCGTTGCTAGGAAGGATGCCTAGACCTCTGCTTCATTGTTGGTGCAATCCTGCAATCATTGAGCTCCTTTAAATAGGATAAATCTATTGTCGTCTCTCCTCACCACTCCCAATCCTAAGGTTCCCAAATTTCCTTTTGATGCACCATCGAAATTGATCTTTATCCACTATTTGCTCGGTGGTTCCCATTTGATCTTCTCTAAAGAATAAAATGGATCAACCCCTGAAGACCCATTAACAGGTTGGCAATGGATTAGAGGCCAATTTGCCTGGATATCTCTATCTTCATTCATGAACAGATGTTTTGTTAAATTATGATTCCTGGCCGCCATAGAAACCGCTTCAACTATTGCCCTTTCCACCCTTGCACACAACTTATCCTCAAATTCTAATTTATCTTGGAAAATTCTCTTGTTTCGCTCCTTCCATATTTCCCATACTACAAGAGATGGTGCTACTAGCCATAAGCTGGAAAAGACTGATTTTTGGCAGGGTGATCTCTAACTTGCAAAAAAGTCAGATATTGAATTAGGAAGCAGGGTGGCCCAATTTAGTTTACCAAGGAGGAATTTCCATACCTTGTGTGCCTCCTCACATTGGAGTAAAAGATGATCCAGAGTTTCTTCCACATTCTTACACATTGTGCACCTAAATGGACCCAAGAAGCCTAATCTACACAATCTTTCTCCAATTAGGATTCTCTTTCTTAAAACCAGCCATGAGAAAGCTCCTGCTTTCAAGAGGATAGGAAAGCTCCAAAGCAGTTTAGTTGGATAGTCCACCCTTGCTTCCAAATTTTCTAAAATGCCATAGCCAATTTTGACCGAATACTGCCCAGATTTTGATCCACACCATTTGAGCGTATCTTCCTTGTTTGACATAGGTGGCGTATACTCCTATAAGATGGATTTAAACTGATCCTTCTAGTTTGGAGTCATAGGAATATTGTCCGGCTTCTTCCATTCCCATAGGTCTACTCCATTTATCCTACACTTCGTGATGAAATCTGCTACCTTCACACCCCACTGTGTTTCCGTGATTCGTTTTATTTCTTCACAATCTTGCCTTTGATTGAGTGTTGGCCTGCCCTCCTAGGATCCATCCAGAATTTGGCCATTGTCCCTTTACCTAATTCCCATGTGATATGCTCAGTGATCACATGTCTACAAGAACATATGAAATTCTAGATGGCAGATCCTTTGGGAAGGATTTTGAGGGTGAAAATTCGTTCCCTGCTCATCTGATCTAGATATTTATGTTTTAAAATTTGTACCCACTTTTGGTTCGGATGAGAGTACATTTTCCATACCAGTTTTGCTCCCAATGCCTCATTAAGCAAAGTCCCCTTCCTCAAACCCCCCCCCCCCTGGCCAATTTGGGTTGACAAACTTTGTCCCATGCCATCAAGGGGATCTTGTCACTCGCCTCTTTTCCATTCCAGAGAAATTTTCTCTTTCCTCTATTAATGCAACTAATCACTTTCTCCAAGATCTTTAGAGCCATCATGGAATATATAGGTAGGGCAGATAGGACCGATTTGAGAAGCATTAACCTTCTAGCCAGAGTAAGCCATTTACTTTTCCATCCTTCAAGACGATCGACCCTACTATCAATAAGGCTATGCCATAATTCCATACAGTTCGGGCCCCCGAATAGAGGGATTCCCAAAAAATTTCTAGGTAAAGTTCCCACTTTGACTCCTAGAATGCTTATGATTTCTTGTTGTCTTCCACCCCCTGTGTTGAAAAATAGGACTTCTAATTTTGTCCAATTGACTTTTTTACCAGAAGCCCTGCAAAAATTATCTATTGTCCTTCTAATTACTCTAGCCTCTTGTAGTGAAAAATGTCTACATAACAAGGTATCATCCGCAAATTGCTGATGAGTGATCGGATCCATTCCTTCCGCAATTTGAATCCCTTTCCAACTACTACCTCGATTACTCTAAGAAAGAATCAATCTACCCAACACTTCAGCCAAGATGATGAATAAAAAAGGGAATAAAGGATCCCCTTGTCTGATTCCATGGGATGTTTTGAAGAATCCTTGTGGGCTACCATTTACCAGCACTGAGGTCCACACTCCATCTAAACATGCATGAACCCAGTTAATCCAACCTTCTAAGAAACCAAATTTGTTAAGGACCTAGAATAGGAATTCTCGATCCACCATGTCATAAGCTTTCCTGATATCCAATTTAATCAACATTCGATCCACTTTTGCTAATCTTACGGTATGGATGGCTTCATGTGCAATTATTATTACTTCAACTATCGATCTTACTGGGACAAACCCACTCTTCTCTTCCGAAATTATGTGATTTAGAATTGGTTACAATCTATTAGAGATAACTTTCATTACTATGTTAAAAATAGTATTACACAAAGAGATTGACCTGAATTCATTAAAGAATGTTGGGTTCTCCACTTTGGGGATAAGGGCTATCAGTGTACAACTCAATTCTTTTGCAGCATACGTCTTTCTCCGTGACTCCTCCACCACAGCCCAAACATCATTCCCAACTAAATCCCAAAAACTATGATAGAAGAAAGTCGGGAAGCCATCCGGGCCCGGGGCTTTATCCCCCATCATGCTAAAAACTACCTTCTGAACCTCATCAAACTAGATAGGTTTCATGAGTGCCTGATTTTGTGCTTCTGTGATCAGCTTCGGAATAGCATTAAGACCATTTTTCTGATCCTCTACACTATCATTTCCCTCCTTTGATAATTATATCGAGAAGAAGTTGGCAGTAGTGTAGAGGATATTTGGATTGCCACCCTCAAATTGCTCCGAATGTCAAATCTGTGCAAAATGCGTCGTGTGCGCGACCTAAAATAAATGTGTACTAAGTTCATTATTTTGTATTCATTGTATTTCTACCCTCAAATTAGCAACTTCCCATATCATATCATATCATATGGAAAGTTTAGCAACTTATCAAGTGTGGCTTATCAAGTCTGGTCCTCCTACACTATTATATGTGGTCTTCCTAATTAGTATATGGAAGACTTATCAAGTCTGGTCCTCTACACTATTATTTCCCTCCTTTGATAATTATGTTGAGAACCAAAACAAATAATATGCGGTCTTCCTAATTAGTATATGGAAGACTTATCAAGTCTGATTCTCTACACTATTATTTCCCTCCTTTGATAATTATGTCGAGAAGAAAATTGATTACCTCACTATTGATATCCTCCGGGTTTTCCAAAAGGATATTTTCCTTGTTGTGGATGGAGGTGATTTTGTTCTAGGATCTTCTGGCCTTGACCGAATTATGGAAGAATTTAGTATTTTCATCCCCTTCCTTAAGCCAGTACTCCCTCGATTTTTATCGCCAATAGATTTCTTCCCGTGCCAGAATCTCATTGTACTAATTTTTAAGATCACGTTCCTACAAAAAGGATTCTGAGGTCATTCCATTTTGAATTATTGTTTCTTGTAGTGCAGCCAACTTCTCCAACTCTTTCTTACTAGCAAAAATATTCGCAAATTTAGTCTGGTTCCACTCTTTAACCTTAGCTTTAACAAATTGCAGTTTCTTAACAAACCTAAAGGCCATTGTGCCAATCACCTCGGGAGTCTCAGCCCACCATTCCACTATCAAATCTCGCAGACTCCCGTCCCTCAGCCACATCTTTTCAAACTTAAAGGGGCATATAATGGGAGGGCCATCAAATGCTATAATGAGTTCCACCAGCAGATGGTCAGAAGAAACCATCGGTTGGATATTTGAGACAAAAAGGAGGGAGGAATCTGCCCAAACCCCTCCCAAGAAAAAACGATCCAGTTTTTCCGCTACATGATTCCCCAGAATCCTTCTGTTCGACCATGTAAATTGTCCTTCCATGGATTTAATTTCTTTGAGGCCATTATTGATCACAAAATTTTGAAAATTTGCTTGGGAAGGTGTAGGACCTCTCTTGCCCCCCACTTTATCACTTGTTTCCAGAATTGCATTAAAGTATCCCCCAATAATGATAGTTCCTTCCTCCATTTTTTGGATGAGAGAGAAAATGGATTGCCAAAAATTACCTTGTTGATTTGGTTTAGTCGTTCCATACACATTAATCAAAAATAAATTATCATTTAAAGGGAAAGAATGGAGCTTACACACCTGCCACATACGGGAGTCATCTAAAATCTCTACCCTATGATTGGATGGGTTCCAGAGAATTCCCAAACCTCCCAATGCCCCCTCCGAATCAACAAAGACTCCCTTCCATTGCTTCCAAGATCTAATTAGCATATCTGAATCCTCTTTATTAAGCTTAGTTTCCTGCAGAAAAACTACATCCGGTCTTAATTGATCCAACCCTCTTTTGATCAATCGGTGTTTATCAAGCGCATTGCAGCCCCTGACATTCCATGTTATGATTTTCATTGTCCTTCAGGAAGGGTAATTCCCTTCCCTACTATGAGCTTGCATTGTCCCTTAGCGCTTCCAGCCATTGCAATTCTAACTTCGTTTGATTTCCTACCTCTAAATCTTTTTTCTCCCAAGCGAATCTTCTTCCATTTAGGCTCGGACTGCTCTAAAGTCCTTGTTTCCATAATGTCTTCCTCATCCATCCATCCCCATTAATCCTTGTCTTCTTCTCCCTCTAATTATCTGCTTACATTAAATCTACCCTTTTCTAGGGCATCCTCCTGCAAACCCTCCATCTTCTCAGATATCTCCACTAGTTGTCCCTTTCCCACAAGGGATGTGGCTCTTGACTTCACTTCATCCAGGACCTCTACTACCTTCTCCACCTGAGCAATAGCTTCTTCTACCCACCCTACTACCTCCAAATGTTTATTTCTGAGGGAAACTTCCCCTACTATCTCTTCCTTCGAAGAGGTATTCTTATTTGCATCCGATGAAGCCTCCTCTTGGATCAAGTGCATCTGTGTATTTTGAATAATTCCAATCTTTGCTTTCTTCTCAATTGTTTCTTTATCATTGCTTGCTAATACATTTAACTCTTCTTGGATCATTGATTCCACATTTTTCCCTTTTGGGCCAATCAGACAAGTCTCCTTCGTGTGACCATCTTTTTTGTAGTATTTACATCTTTCACTTGATTCTTCAACCTCAATTGTTTGGAGCCATTGTCCTTCATTGGTGATGATCTCTATATTTACTGGAAGAGGGTAATGGGGTTTCCAACTAATGCATATTTGCGCATATACACTGAAATCTTTGGACTCTATCACCTCATCCGCTTTGATGTAAAACCCCAATTTATTACCTATAGCTTGGAAAGATTCCTCATTCCAGTATTCTCTAGGCAGGTTGTATTAACGTAACCAAATGGGTATCATTTCAACTGACACCTACAAAGGATTGAAATTTGGTTCCCACTCTTGAATATATAAACCTTTACCCCCCACAAAAAAGGGGCCACTATTTAGAATCCATTGTTTATCCTTCTCAATCTCAGTGATGACCAAGAAGAAACCATTTGGCATCGTTTTTAGCTCAACCTTGCATTTCCATTTTTCCGCACACCATCCTTTCATTTTACCCATAGATGGACAATCTCCAAAACATTTTAAAAATAGGCCCCACACCTGAAAAAATGCCACTGATCCATTCCAGCTTTCGTTATCCAACATCAGCGAGATTTTCTCCAGTCTCTCCTCCTCCCTCCTCATTGGGGCAGTATTTGCCTTTTTCATTTTTGACTTTGGACACCATTCTTTCCGCTAGAAATATTGTCATATAGTTTTTGGCCCATACTCCTTATTATAATGCCCCGAACTACTAAAATTTTCCTTTCTGTCAAAATTTGCCTCCTTGACTCTAGGGTCCTCCCCCCATTGTTTATGAGGGTAAAAAAACTTGTTCAGATCCTCCCAAGCTCTGTTTGGTTTTTGTCAGGGTTGTTTACCATTTCGCATTTGGTTGAAACCTTGATGCGCATTCTGAAGGTCAAACCTTCTCTCCTGAGAAAAACTTCCCTGTTCTTGAAAACCCTGCAAATCCCTTGGTCAAAGCCCTAGTCTCCTGCGACGCTCCATCTTAAAATTTTAAAGGAAATATTTTATTTATATTTATGTTGATTCATTAATTTTATTTTTTAATAAATTTGAATCCATCAATGCCTCCAAATGTTCATCTAGTCAATTGAATGTGTAATAAAATTCTTGTTAAAGAGCATGAGTAAGATAATTCCATCAAACTACTTTATCAATTTCGATGCATCCTTCTGATAACAAGAAAAAATTAATAAATATCTAACATAATAAGGGGGATCTTAAAAAACTACTCGAAACATTATAAAAAGTGCAACAAAAACACATTGGCAACCTCTTGCAATAGTATTATATAGTCTATAATATATCACATAGATTCAATCAATGTAAAAGTTATAGATAAAATTATCACCAATATTATGTGATAATACTATCTCATAAACAAGTCTATATATTATCACTAACGTTATGTGAAATTTAATATATTTATTTTTTTCAATCTACGATTGACTATGTCAATCCATTATGAATGAAAATAAATGTCAAAAAATATGTTTTTAAAATGTCAAGGTCAAAGTGTACATCCTCCATTATTTTAGCACTTCAGAGTATGCTTATTTGAGTGTGTGAAGTCCATAGGTATGTATATACTACATTGAATTATTTTATCATATATTTATGGTAATCTTAAAATGATAATTTGATGATGAATAGGTGGACATTGGACTTTTAATATCAAGACATGTTCACGGTATTGAATGGACCAGAATACGAGAGGGGGGTAGTGAATCAGTATGTATAAAATGAAATGGCCAATTGAACATACATATCCAAAAGAAAGACACCATATTTTTATACATGGAAAACCTCAATGGGAAAAACCATGGAGAGGGTTAACTCTCAAGATAATATAACTAGCTATATTGAATTACAATAAGAGGCTCACTATTGGAGGGCTCAATGCCCAAATTACAATGGCTCACTGCCAGAAATGCTTATTTCCAAAAAGAAAGTAAATGAACTGAGAAATTTGCATCTACATATGCATAAAATCAGTTCCAATTAAGCTTCTACAACACACCAAATTTTTGTAGTAGATCCGGTTAAGAAACTTTGTAACACACTCCACAATATGCCTGCTCCAAAGCAATATCGTACAAGATCAACTATTCTATCGCTTACCACATTGCTCTTCATTTACAATACCTTTGTTCCAAACTAACTAAAACAAATCCTTGCATTCCTCATATACCTTCCAAACTTCTCTTCTTTTATATATCTCAATCATAATATGATCATGCATGTATAAGAGTACAATAATAATACTATTCATCAAGTCAACCTTAACAATATTTTCCCAAATGATATTTTTAACAATCAAATCACACGCTACAATCAAAATGATTTTTTCAACAATCAAATCACACGCTACAATCACCGGAGCTAAACATTAACATAATCTCTCAAGGTCAGCCTGACCCAGAATAAGCACATCCTTGAAATTCCACAATGACATGCTACCAGAGCACTATGATCATGATCCAACTTAGCATTACAAGGTTAGAGACATGAACAACTAATCATCAACAGCTTATCATCACAAATCAAGAAACTTGAGGAAACCAAAGCACAAATATTTTCTCAATACTGCATAACTAAATATACTTGAAGAGTACAACATGTGGAGCATGACTTCAAGAGCATCAAAAAAATGAAAATGGAAGTCTCAATTGATATTAATAGTCATATCACAAATTGTAATACCATATCTGTATCAAGACCCAAATGCAAAGGACTGCATTTCTAAACTACATCACTGCATGAACAACTGGAGCATAGAAAAATTGATTTCCACAACCAACACCAAATCTCTCATCGAGATAAAAGTCTCCTCATACTAACAAAAGGATATTTTCAAAGAAATGAACATGTCTGTGACATATTAGCATCAACAACTAAACTCTGCCATCTGCAACATACTTACCTATCTTCCACTTATTTACAACACATCATACATATCTATCTTCTACTTCTCTACAGTACATCATACATGCCCATCTTCTACTTCTTTGTAATGCATAATGCACGCCTATCTTCTACAGCTTTGCAATACATCATGTATGCCTATCTTCTACTACTTTGTAATACATTCGGAGCAATCTAGATCACCAAGGTTGACATCAATGACAACTAATGACAAGTATTACTAACAGATGCACTACTCAATATTAAATTTCACTTAGGCAATATTTACCATTTCTTAATCATTATTTATGTGAATAATATTATGTAGGTTTTTATCAAATAAATTTATATTTATTGGCAATAGAATATGGTATTTTGATATTCACAGATCAATGGAAATGGGCATTACTATGGTAGTTTTAACTTTAATATATTTCACACAAGTATGAGCTAGTAATAAAAATGTTGTAATGGACCCTAGGGTGTAGACCAGTTGGTCAAGCCATTGAAAGACATGGGCGATCGATGTAGGTTCAAGCCTCATCCAGCACCCAACCCATTTTATTCTGTCACACCTAGAGTGGGTCCCCTACGGATTGCAAGATGGCCCCGAAGGATTAGTTTTTCCTCACTTCGCCTTAACTTGACCCCAACTTGGTAATAAGTAAGACCAAGACAAGGTAGGCTAGGTCTTGGGCTGGGCCACAAGGATACCTCCTGTGAGGAACACATAAATAAATAAATAAATAAAAATGTTGTAATGTATTGGTTATTTTATCTAACACCATTTAATTTAACTAAATAATATTCATCTTTATTCTAATTTTATTCTTCATGCTTAAGATAGGAGGATGTGGCAAATCTAATTCATGCACCGACCCCTAAAGTAAATGAAGGGAAGAAAAGGACAATTGAGGAGTATCATCAATTTGAAGTAAGTAATTATTTAATTATATTATTTTGTATGTTATGTTTAATATACTAATGTATATATTGTTTAATTGTCTTAATAGGTGGAGCTAAGAAAAGATAATGAGCCTAGGAGTATAATAACGAATTCAAGCTATCAATTATGATATTGTTCATCATCTCCTCAATAAAGAAAAAAATCAATTGTTTAATGACACTCCATATTTTTATGTTTCAAATTTTTTTATATGGCTTCTTGACATGTAGATATATATTTTTAGCTTTTGAATGTGTATCACTATCATAAGAGATTTAATTGCATATATTTGTATTTTATTATTGTACAACATAATTGTATGCTTGCGTGATGTTGTTTATACATTCATCCAATTTCTATATGGAATTTAGGTCACTATATGAAACTTTCACGATATAATGTACACTCTCGTAACCTTACCAAGATTGATAAATAAATATCTTATATATATTCATGGCTTAAATAGTTTAAAGTATTTGACAAGTTTGAATAATAAGGATTAAGATTACTTATTGATCATAAAAAAATTAAATTTTTTTAACACTCACTTCAAGCATAAGATCAATTTCATTGAACTTATAGTGATCAATAAATGATTCATTGCTATCACCTATACATTAAAGGATTCATCTCTCTTTAAATATATTTTCTATGTCATCAAATATTAAATTTTTCCTAGATCATTTACTTGTGTAAGACCTTGTAAGGTCTATATTTTAGTATTTGTACACATTTATGTGAAGCTATAGGACTGGTTCAATAAATATGTAAAAGAGGATAGAATTTTTCTAAACAAATATTTTTTATCTCATTAAAAATAAAATTATTTGTATAAAAAGTTTAGAGCTTGACTAATTCGCGTATGTACATGAATAATGAAAATAGAGCCTATGTGAGGCTAGAAATAAAAAATATCAATTTGGCACTTTTTTATTCTTAAGCCTCTTAATAGGAATTATTAATGCAATATAGCTTGAAACAATTCAAGTTTAGAGCTATCTATAAACTCGTATGATATGATGCATTTGTTAGTTAAAATCATTTTTGGGATTAATCTAAAGTTAGAAGTATTTGTATGAAACTCTTTACAATAGACATTGTTGGCATTACATTGTCATTGATGTCAACATTCGAAATAAAAAAGATGCAGAGATGATAAGTGCCACAAAGAGAAAGTGCAACTGCAAAATTGTATAACACATTGTGTTAGTCGCACATAGTTACAGACAGAAGGAAAGATTGAAGTGTGTCATTGGGATGCACAATTGGACAAGGATGACATGGGTCATAGTGTGGTGAATGCATTGGGCAAGCTGATCTAAATCAGAAAAAGTATGGTTGTAGTTTGACTAACATGTCGTGTCAATTACACTCTGTTGCATTGATATGCACATAACACACCGTGTTATTGTTATTGCTATCTCGCGGTCAATGCTCTACATTGACCAAAGGATGATACAAAACAGAAATAGGAGTTAGGAGATGTGCATAATGCACCAGGTTATTGCCATCTCTATCTCGTTGGGCAACACTTAATACTGACCAAGGCAAGGGCGAAAAAAAGAAAGTGCATAACACGTAGGTTTTTGATCTTCGCTACTTTGTAGTAAAGCTTATGCCCTGACTAACAGACTCTGAGAAACTGTGAAATGCGCATAATATGCTTGCTATTGAGTTTCGTCAGCCCGACATTCACCATTTCTCTAAGGTGACTGTCAAAGAGTTTTGATCGCTCGAGAAACTGCGAAAGAACATAATGTTGGCATATGCACACTCCAATGAGACATTGTAGGTGATTGAAGGTTTTGTCATTGATGGCAACCTTACAATCCTATGACACTGGCACTAGCAAGATCAGACTCTACACCGTCACTCACATCACCGGCACCGGCAGTGACAGGAAGCATACCGGCATAGAGGCCAACAGGATTTTTGTTATATTATATTTTGTTTATTATTTGTAAAATCATTGTAAGCCGACTTGGCATCATTGTATAATGACTCATATATATAAGAGATCATTGTAGAACATTTGTAAAGAAGAAAGAGGAATGTAATTAGGCGAATTAAGGCAAACCTATTATGCGAATTATAGTTTAAGGTTTTATGTAAGAAGTAGAGCAGAAACTGGTACTAGATCTGGCATTATAGATGCTATTTTGAAGCAGTACAAGACATTGGATTTATATAATCCATTTTTTTAAGTCAGTGAGACTTCCCATTTTGTATTTGAGCAGTGAGCTCTAGGCAGTTGGCCTTCCTTCATGTGCAAGCCCCTCTTGTAGCAGTAATATTCTCTTATTGGCCAGTAAGTGAATATTGTGGGTCACAAATCCCACCGAGGTTTTTTCCATACCGGGTTTCCTCGTTAAATCCTTGTGTTATGGTGTGTTTTTCATGTGGATGCTTTCAATTCTATTTATTGCATTATTTCTTGCATATCGGTACATTGTTATAATATGTTCTACATGTTTTAAGTTAAGAAATTCAATTCATCGGTTAGATACTGATTCACCCCCCCCCCCCCCCTCTCAGTATCTATGGGAATCCTAACAATTGGTATCAGAGCTTGGTCCTCTATTTTCAGAAGCCTAACAGCTTGAGGAAGATCTTGACACCGGTAGAGATGGAAAATCTGATGAAGCAACTAGAAGTAGCTCTCTCAGACTATGATGCAGAAAAACTAAAAAATATCAAACTTGAAGATGATCTAAAGGCTGCTCAAGATATTATTCAAGCACTTCAAGAGAATCTTACTATTTCTAGAAACAAGAGGAGAGAACTTTGTGAAAAGATTCAAAATGAGAATGATGAAAAAGAAACTCTTAATGATATGATAAACAAGCTGAAACAAGAGAACATGACAACAAAGAACGACATTCAGGATATGACTATAAGATTTTGTAAAGAAATTGAAGATAGAAAGAAGAATGAAGAAAATTTGGCCAGAAGACTAAGTGATGCTACAAATGAGAACACAAGACTTAGCTATGAAAATGATTTGTTGAAGATAGATCTAATGCACACTCAGAATGAATCCAATGAACTGATGAGGCAGAAAGAAGTCTTAGAAAGAGAACTAGTTACTGCAAATCAACATAAAGAGAAATTCAATAAAAGCTCAGAAGAACTTGGTAACTTGCTGAAGAATCAAAAACCTAAAAGTGACACTTCTGGAATTGGCTTTGAAGTTGGTGAAAGCTCCGGTACTGCAAACACACAGGATGATAGCAAACCGGTAAGACAACCTACTGCTTATAAATTTAATGGCAAATGCTTTAACTGTAATAAGTATGGTCATAGAGCAAATGAATGTAGATCTAGAAATTATCAGAACACCAATGCACCCACCGATCAATGTTCAAAATGCAACAAAGTTTGGTCATAACTCTGAGAATTGCAAAATGAATGTGAGATGTTATGTTTGTAAGATTTGGACACTTATCTAATCAATGCAGAACACAAACCGGAATAGGTTATGGGAAAGCTATTCAGAAGAATAATGTGACTTGTTATGCATGTAACAAGATTGGGCATATTGCAAAATTCTGTAGAAGTAAAGGATCACCGGTAGACAACAAAAGTTCTAGTTTGAAAGGAAAAGAAAAAGTTGAAGAGGTTTTAAGCAAGAATTTTCAAAACAATGGATTAGAAAGTCAGATCTAAATATTGTTGGGAATACTCCTCCACCGGTAGAACCAATCAACACTCCACTGGTAGGATAGAGTAATACTCCACCGGCAGAAGTCTCTTCATCAAATTGAAGAAAATTTTCTTGAGGTTTTGGCAATCAAATGAGACATATGCTATAATTCCCTCGGTTAATGGTGAGAAGTTGAATTTACTTCTATACAGGCAGATATGTTAAGTGACTACTTAACCAGCAAACATTAAAGTGGTAGTTGGCAGTTCGACATTATAAATTAGTGATTTTGGCTCCATTTCACTTCATCGAGCATTCAAACATTCGAAGAGCACAAAATCTCTAGAGCTAAGGCATTTCGAGCAAAGAGGCAAAGCATTTCAGCAATCAATCCATCCAAAGGTAGAAAAAGGTATTTATCATCATGGCATCCTCCTCTGCACCTAAATTCATAGAAAACCCTACAGTAGTCAAGGTTATAAAATGCCCTAGGCCCGTATTTCAATTAATTCCCGAAATAGCTAAAAAGGATGACAATGTAGGTGTTTTTTCCCAAATTCCAAAAGGAGTTGTTTTTGCAGAAAATCCCAGAATATACATTCATTGTAACATAGAGGAATTAGGAGATGAAGAAATTAAAAACATGTATGAGACTGTTATATGTGACAATTTTGGAAATGTAAAACCTGAACATAAAGTTGTTGAAACCCTAGGATTCACTGAAATCATTTGCATTCCTGAATTTCCCAAGGAAGTGATTAGGATAGTTTTAAGTAGGGTACATGGTTCATTCTTTTGGCTTGATTCAGTTCACAAAATTACAAAGGAAGTTGTGAAAGTAGTAACAGGGTTACCCTCCACTGCTAGCAGGCCAGACAAGACTAAGAAGGTCTCAAATGACCTAGTAATGAATCTAACTGGTGCAACATCCGACAAAAGGTCTCTAAGGGTTAATGATGTGACCGATATAAATGTTAGATTTTTTAGCATGATTTTAGGGTACAAAGCAACTCATGCAAATAGACTTAACTCAGTTTCAAGTTTATGCATTAAGAATGCTTATGACATTGTTAAAGACAATGTAATAATTGATGTATGTGAATGGTTAAAAGATGAGTTGATTGATAACTTAGGCAAAATCAAGAAGGATAAGAAAGTAACTTTTAGATTTGGAAATCTACTTGTATGCTTAATGCTACACATAACCAAATAGGTTCCCGATATAGGCAATAAGAACCTTGGATTTGACATACCGGTAGGAAAACAATTATCAAACTTATTCAACAACATGGGTGAAAACAAAGAAAAGAATATTCATGACTATTTTCAAGCACTAAAGGTTAGGATGAAGAAAAGAATCAGACTATCACAGAAGATTGTCATCCCAAGAACAATTTGGGTAATAGAGATGGGCTATGAGACTGATGACCACATCATTGGGACTTATGCTAAAGCACTTCTGGAAACACCCAGGGAACCAAAGGAAGAAGTATTTGGTAGTGCTGAGACCATAGAAAGTCAAATTCAATCTAATAAGAGAGTGAAAAAGGTTGAAGCAGTTGTGAGAAGAGGTTCTAGATAGGCTAAGGCTATTAAAGAAGATGTACTGAAACAAACCGGTATCACTGAGGATGAGTTAGGAACTCTACAGCCTAAGACTCACCTATCACCGATAGCTACTTCTTTAGAGAATGACATGCCTGCAACCTTCAAAAGAGTTGTAAGGAAAAGGGATCCTTCACCGGCATCTACACCCTCACCTAGAAGGACTAGACAAAAACAACAGGCAGTGAGGTCTCTGGTTAGAAAGACAACACCAAAGAAAAAGTTGACACCAAAGAAGAAGAAGACTAAACAAAACATGGCCCCTCTTGACAAATTGCTAAATGAAATCAGAGAGGAAGGGAAACTCAAGAACATAGGAAAGGTCTATGATACACTCTCAGCAGATGAAAAAGAACAAGTTGAAAACAGTGTCATTTTACACCTGGATATCTATAAGAAGTTTCTGATGGAAGTTGTAGATGAACTACCAGATGAATTGTTCAAAAGACTGGAAGCAAGAAGACAAGTTGTTGTAGAACTTGATATGAAAATCAAAATTGAAAATTTACTTGTTGTTTACCCAGTAAACTCACCTAAGGAGATAGATGACTTAATTGTAAGAAGTCAACCGGTCAGTATTCTCTACTGCACATCAGCATATTGCATTAATGGTTGGAAGAGTGAATGAAGTAACAGAGGAAATAGAAAATGCATGGGACATATTCCTTGTTGAGAAAGAAAAATAGGAAGAGTACAAGAACCCCAAACCAATAAAGGTATACCAGAAGGAGAAGGACAAAGGAAAAGGAAAGGTCGGTGGACCTTCGAGCATCAAAGTAAAAGACAACTTACTCCCACCGCCTCCAACTTCATCACCGGTAACAACTACTGAAGATCAACAGGTAGATGAGAGTGTGGACATAGAGGATACAAATCCTAAACCTGAGGTACTATACATAGTTGATGTTGATACACAAAAGGTCAACATTATGATAGACAAAGATACAACTGGCAAGACAGATATGGCTAGTGAGCCACCGGCAACTGACAGCATTGACAATACTGAAAGAAAATTTGAAGTTGATAACACGGAGCAATAGGTAGAGACTCAAACTGAGACTGAAACAGAGAGACAAGTAGAGCAACAGGCTCTGGAACAAGAACAGATTCACATGGAAACAATGCCACCGGCAACAGGAGAAAAACAAAAACCATTGCTTAAGGAAATGGAAACACAGACTGACCTACCAGAGGTCACTACAAGCATGGTTACTTCCTCCAGTGGCGGAATTCAGAATGTTGGTTCCTCCTCAGCAGGTTACAAATCAACAAATGTAACTGAAGTACTTTTGGACTCCATCAAAAGGATAACGGATTGTAGTTCACATGCTTATAAAGTTATAGATGACACAATCCCAATTTTGAAGATGATAGCTCCTAATTGTAACATAGACAATAAGGATTCTTTAAGCCAACTTGACACTTTATGTAAATACATCACTGAGAACACAGTGACTATTGAATAGATAAAGGAAGAGGCATTGAAGGATAAGTTAGAAATTGAAAAGCAAAAATTCTTTGAAGATCAGATAAAGAAGTGTACTAGGGAATTTGACTCACTTCTACCAGAACTATGTAACTTATTGAAAGAATTTAAAACTTTGTACAAAGATACTTGCAAGACAAATTTTTTGACAGTAGACATAGATAAGAAAATGAGCAAGATACAGGAAGAAATAAATAAAATTGCAAACAATTATGTTAATTCACCTGATACATTATCAATTTTTGAGCAAAAGGTAACAAGTTTTGAGGAAGAGTTACCTGAGTTAGAAAGAGAAAACGAGAGAATAATAAACAAGGCTAAAAATCTAAGACTAAGGCTAAGTCCAAGATTGGACTATCTAGCATCATTACGGAAGGAAATATATGAGGCACTAGTACAGGGACAGAGAACACCGGCAGAGCACATGCAGCACCTCACCGGTACAGTTCAAAGAACAGAGACAGCAATAAAGGACAGCAAGAAGTTTATGGAAAGTATAAACTTGATTTTGGCAGATCTTTTTCAAATTGTAACCACCCAGTTACAAGGTTGAGACTACAACTCTACTAACATCTTGACAACCTTTGTCATTGATGCCAAAGGGGGAGTAGTAGTATGAGAAAATAACCGGCAGAAGACTTATCTACTCAGGGGAAGCTCTTATATTTTTGGTAACATATTTTTGGAAACATTTTTGGATTACAAGTTTTGGATACACTATTGAATTTTCTCATGAGTGTTGCCATCAATGCCAAAGGGGGAGATTGTTGGCATATGCACACTCCAATGAGACATTGTAGGTGATTGAATGGTTTGTCATTGATGGCAACCTTACAATCCTATGACACCGGCAAGCTAGTTCACTGGAACTAGCAAGATCAGACTCTACACCGACACTCACATCACCGATACCGACAGTGAAAGGAAGCATACCGGCACAGAGGCCAACAGGATTTTTGTTATATTATATTTTGTTTATTATTTGTAAAATCATTGTAAGCCGACTTGGCATCATTGTATAATGACTCATATATATAAGAGATCATTGTAGAACATTTGTAAGGAAGAAAGAGGAATGTAATTAGGCAAATTAAGGCAGACCTATTATGTGAATTATAGGTTAAGGTTTTATGTAAGAAGCAGAGCAGAAACCGGTACTGGATCTGGCATTATAGATGCTATTTTGAAGCAGTACAAGACACTGGATTTATATAATCCATTTTTGTAAGTCAGTGAGACTTCCCATTTTGTATTTGAGTAGTGAGCTCTAGGCAGTTGGCCTTCTTGCATGTGTAGGCCCCTCTTGTAGTAATAATATTCTCTTATTGGCCAGTAAGTGAATATTGTGGGTCACAAATCCCACCGAGGTTTTTCCCACATCGGGTTTCCTCGTTAAATCCTTGTTTTATGGTATGTTTTTCATGTGGATGCTTTCAATTCTGTTTATTGCATTATTTCTTGCATATCGGTACATTGTTATAATATGTTCTACATGTTTTAAGTTAAGAAATTCAATTCATCGGTTAGATACTGATTCACCCCCCCCCCTCTCAGTATCTATGGGAATCCTAACACATAACATGCATGTTATTGATCATCTAGTTTTCTAAGGTAGTCGTTGGGGCCCATAGAGAGATTTAAGGGCATTTTGCCATTTTGTCGGTCAAACTTGTCTATTTACCCGACCCTTGGCGAAATAGTGAAAAAGATATGTAACCATGAAATATAATGGTGATTGTGGAGGTTAAGTACTGGGGCCCACGGGAAGGAGTATTTTTTTTTGCTATTTCACGAAGTAACCACCAAGGAGGAGGGAGCCGCTTGCAATACTACAAAAAGAAAAATGTGACCGCCAGGTGAACAAAAGATGTTGCGGTCAGGTTTAGATGATGGTTTATGCCATTTCTTGATGGTGATCACCCAAGAAGGATGACTGCTAGTGAAACCAAGAAAAGCTTGTGGCTTTTCACCATTTCGTAAAATAGACCACCGAAGGGATTTAACTGCCAATGATACAACAAAGAAGGTTGTTTTCAAAGAGTACATAACATTAGTGTTAGTCACATTATGGAACTCAATAGTTTTGTGCATCTTGAAGATGATTTGTCTATGTGGGCAGTTGACGAACATTGACTAGATGATTTGAATGAATGATTGAAATATTTTAACGTCATTTTGACCAACAAACTTGAAAGCGATAAAACCCTAAGTAAGGGTTTTGATCGACAGGGATAATTTTGGTGCCCACGTCTGTATGTCGATAGGGAAGATAGTCCACATGGTTGTTGACCAGGTGATTTTGGACATTAATTTTGAAAACATGTGGCTACCATGTGGTTGAAAGGAAATCTGAGATGCAGAAGTTGGTGCTTGGAAAGAAGATGCAAGATTTTAATGAGGCAGTTGCCCATCTCATTAGGGAAGATTGAGAGAGGATAGAGAATGCATTATGGTGAATATGTTGCAGATTATTTGTGTGGCTTGAGGAAGGATATTTGATCTCATCGGGCATATACAGATTGCTAAACATAGTAATCTGAGTACAAAGGATTATCCTAGAATAGAAAGGATGCATTTAATGAAGGTGGTCAACTTGAAATAGAGAATAAAATCTTCTGCAGTAGTGACTCCTTAGAAGTTAAAAAGAATTATTATTAATTTTGTTTTGGAGAGAAAACATTATTGGTCTAGAGCTGATCAAACAAAGAAGTGGTTGGTGATATTTGACAAGTGTAGGTGTAATAGTTGAGTTGGCAGAGGTAGGCAGAGGTAGGCAGGTTGATGGTGAACAAAAATAGAGAAGTAGAGATAGAGTCAGTTGCAAAGTTGTTGAGGAGTAGAGATAGGAGAGATTTTAGTTGCAAAGAGTAAGACAGAGAGAAGAGAAAAGAAAAAAAGTGAGTAGTAGAGACCCGAGACCAAAGAGTGGAGAGCCGAGGTAGATAACACAGCAGTTTAGTCACACAGAGGGGCAGAAAAAGAAGACTAATTTGCAAAGACGGGAAGGTATAAATGAAGCATCACTGAGATATCATCTCAGACCAGTAGTAAAGTGTTACAAAACTCATTTGTAACAAGGAATTTCATTGTTTCAAATTGTTTATTGAGTCATTGTAAATCTCTGAGTGGGTGCTCAAAGCAGGGGTGGGTGCTCCTTAAGTAGGTACTCTAAATTGTTAGGGGGTTGGTCCTCCTTGATTTGGTGCTCAATAATCAGGGGTTAGTTACCTAAACATATTGTAATCAGTGATTTTATTGTGAGGTTAGATTTGAGTAGTAGACTCCAGTAGCTATTCTCCCCGAGGTTTTTCCCACATTGGGTTTTCCTCATAAATATTGTGTCTTGTGATTTTATTTTTGTGTGTTCTTAGTTGATTTATATATTTAGTATTTTCTCACTTAGATTAAAAGTTTTTAAAGATTCGTTGATTTACCTCCCCCTCTCAGTGACCTATTATGTTCCTTTCAATTGGTATCAGAGCAATAGGTTCCCTGTTTGAAAAGATTTCTCCATTTTGGGTAGATTTTGGTTAGTCAACACAATGGCTAGGAATTAATCCTCCTCTTCTAAAGCACCTATGTTTAATGACGTAAACTATGACTTATGGGGCAAAATAATAGAAACGTATTTATCATCTTTAAGTTTTGATGTCTAAATGTCAGTAAAAAATGGCTATATCATTCCCCAAGTACCCCCTACAGATCCTGATGGTAAAAAAGAATATGAGAACATTGTCAGAGCCAAGAATGTCATCCTTAGTGACTTATTTGATACAAATTTTTTCAAAGTTTTGCATTGTTCATCTACAAAAGAAACATGGGACAAGTTGCAAAGAATCTATGAAGGAGATGTCAAGGTAAAGGAGGCCAAACTTCAAAATATTAGAGTTCAGTTTGAAGGACTGAAAATGAAGGAAGAGGAGAAAATAACTAAATACATTAAAAGAGTAGATGAAATTGTAAATGCCATAAGAGTACTTGGAGAGGATGTGACAGATGAAGTTATTGTCAAGAAGATTCTGAGATCATTAACCACTAGGTATGACACAAAGGTCTCTTCAATAGAAGAAACTAAAGACCTAAAAGCTTTCTCCATGGATGAATTATTTGGCTCCCTATAAGCTTATTAGATGAGGAAAATTGGTAGTGAAACCTCAAAGAGATAAGTTGCTTTCAATACTACAAAGAAAGGAAAAGAAGAAGTCAATATAGAGGAAGATGATTATGATGCTTCTATAGCCAACTTTTTAAGGAAGATCAAAAAAGGTTCAAGGAAATACAAAGGTAAGTTCCCTTTCAAATATTTCAATTGTAGTAAGTTAGGACACTTTGCTTCTAAATGTTCATATGAAGACCCTTGGTAAAGAAAAGATGAAGAAATCCTACAAACCAAGGAGAAGGAATTTTAGAAGGAAGAACAGTCTTTACACCATTGAAGATGATGCCACTGATGAAGAAAGTGAGTCTGATGAATTTTGTAGTGAGGATGAAAGAGAAGTCAATCTCTTTATGGAACAAGGAGCGTTGCCTAATAAACATGGTGTTTATGATGAGGAAGAGGTGTTGGCATATGATGAAGTGGTGACAATGTGTGGTGTCATTGATGTAAATATATCCTCAAGAAGGTGAACCGGTATGCACCAGTATGAAGATTGGAAGCAGTCATGGTCAACTAGGATGGGGTGAACCGATGTCAGGGTTCACAGTCAGGGTTCACTAAGTGTGACTACTAGTTGGTAATCTCTATTCAATTCTAGGGTTTCTGGTTTCGCTTATGCGGTGCAAACGATGGTGCTTTGTGAACGATAAGGATAAGGAGTGGGATTCCATGTCAGCTATGGGCACATGAAGAATTTCCTTTAGGATCTTGCACGTGAAGATCGAATGTATTAAATTCCTACCTCGGGAATGCGTGATGTTTTGAGTGGTGTATGAAGAGCACGTGATGGGTTACCATTTTCCAGATGCGGTGAAGATTGGACGATGCAAAATGACATGAGATCTGTTTTAGATCGCTTCATTCTATGCAATGGATTTAAAGGTTGGGATTGGACCGCTTGTAATTTGTAAACCTAAAATGTTTAGGGTTTAGGGTTTATGCTACTGACCTAATTGTTTTCTATAAGGTCGATGATGTTTGTTATTGTTTGTGTTGGCAAATGTTGTGTTTGTGTCTGCATGTTGAGATACTTGCCAAACCAGAGTGTAGAATCTGCAGAGTGTGATTGCAGAGGAGAGGAGCTGAAAAGGATCTGCCTTAGCAAGTAGTGTTGTTATCATATCAGAGCTTTACCTGTTGACTTCTAACCATTTCAATAGAAGTAAAATCCCTTAACCGGGTAGCTTTAATAGGCTTGTTGCAAATCCTCTAACCAAGTGACTCAAGTTTATTGAGTTCTTTAAATCCTCTAGTGAGGTAACCTTTAACAGGGTATATAGTCATCCCTTAACCGGGTAGCTTTAATAGGCTTGTTGCAAATCCTCTAACTAAGTGACTCAAGTTTATTGAGTTCTTTAAATCCTCTAGTGAGGTAACCTTTAACAGGGTATATAGTCATCCCTTAACCAGGTGATCCCTAATAGGATCGGTTCCTAACAGAACCTTATAGTAAAGTCTTTAACTAGACTAGGCTCCTAACATAGCGAACTTCAAAAGAGTTCAAAACAAGCTTGTGGATATTCATCCCCACCGTGGTTTTTCCCATTTGGGTTTCCACTTGAAAATCTGTGTGTTATGAGTTGTGAGTTTTCATGTGATGATTGAGTAGTTTTTTATTAAGTTAGTTATGCATGTAGTACTAAATGATTGTGGTATTATTGATACAACTCATGCTTGATTATATCAGGAAGTAGTCATCAAGATTTAAGATCTGTTAAATGTTGTCTGAAGTATCTGTGTTTAACCGATATAGCCATGGTTAAGATTCAGTGGTGAAGACAACCGGTCAACATTGTTTTAATATGATAAAGTATTGAAGCAATTTTTTGTCTATACTGATTCACCCCCCCCCTTCTCAGTATCGATTAGGGTATTAGTTGTTCATCATTATTCATCAATTGGTATCAGAGCAGCTCCAAGTCCTCGGTGATATAAGCTTAACCGCTTGAGGTAAAAGATCATGCTTTAATGATGAAAAGGGAAGATCCTAAGTTCAAAAGGGATAACTTCAAAATATGGAAGGACAAAATGAAGGTCTATATCAAGAGTTTGGGTGCTCAACATTGGAGCTATGTTGAGAATACCTATGTAATCCCCACTGGCACTCTAATCAATGATCAGAAAAGAGAGATTCAAGAAAATGGGCAAGTCATGGAAGCCCTTATTAGTAGCCTATTTGATATTGAGTTCATTGATGTATAAGATAAGGACAATCCTAAGGATGTATGGGACACACTGGAAACCATTTATGGCGGTGATAAGAATGTCAAGCAAGCTAAGGAAGAAAGCCTCAAAGGAAAATTTGAAGACATGAGGATGGTTGAAGGTGAGACCATTCAGCAATATGGCATAAGGATCAAGACTGTAGTTGGAGATATCAAGAGCACTGGTGGAACAATTGATGATGCCATCATTGTCAGTAAAGTTCTGAGATCATTGTTACTGGTCTATGCAATCAGGGTTGCCACCATTCAAGAGTTAACGTCTATCGACAAGACAAAGGTATCTCTAGACTCTATCATTCCAAAATTGACTGCATATGAATTGAACAGCTATGATGGTAGTGTTCAGAAGATAGAGTCAGCCTTTATAGCATCTATTTCCTCTACACCAAGCAGAAAAGTAAAAGAGGTCAGCACCAGTTATGAATCTAGGCCAAGTAGAGATATGGATGATGAGGAGATTATGATGGATTTTGAAGCTCTTCTTGCCAAGAGACTTCCAAAAGGCACGGGAAAATACAGAGGTAAGCTTCCTCTAAAATGTTTTTCCTGCAATAAGATAGGACATATAGTTGTTAACTGTCCTAACAATGACAATAAGGATAAATCAGAAAGGTCTAGAAAGTATAAAGGAGGAGGTAGGAGAAATTGTCTTGTTGCAATAGATGAAGGTGTTACCGATGAAGAATCTAAGGATGAAGAGAATGAGGACATAGTGTTTGTAGTTGTAAAGGAAGAGGTGTCTAATCAGAATTCCCTTGTCTCTCGCATTGACAACTCTAATGAGTGGATCATTGATAGTGGGTGTTCTCACCACATGACTGGTGATCGGAGAAAGTTTCTGTCTCTAGAAGAATATGATGGGGGTGTTATCTGTTTGGCAATGATGCACCTTGCATGGTGAAAGGAAAAGGATCCATCTCGTTGAATGGAAAGAGAAGTACGAATGATGTCTATTGGGTGGAAGGCCTTAAGCACAACCTTTTGAGTGTTGCTCAGCTGAACGACAAAGGACTCATTCTGGAGTTCAAAGGTAGAGTCTGTAGAATAATTGGAAAGAGTGGTGAACTTATTGCCACCGGTAAGCAGACCAGAGGAAACCTGTTTCAGCTGAATTCCAAGATTAGTCAGTCCCTGATGGAGAAGTTTGATGACAGTTGGATATGGCATAGGAGATTTTGTCATATAAATTTTGATAATATTGTAAAGGCTAGTAAGATCAAGGCAGTAAGAGGATTGCCTTTGCTGAACAAACCGGAGAATTCTTTATGTAGAGAATGTCAACTTGGGAAGATGTCTTCCTCAACATTCAAAGGTAAGTCTTTTTCAGCAAAAAAATTACTTGATCTAGTACACACCGATCTGTGTGGTCTGATGAAAACTAGAAGCATTCAGGGAGATCGATATTTCATGATTATTACCGATGAGTGATCATGAATGATGTGGGTCACATTCTTGAAAGACAAGTCTGAGGTGTTTGGAAATTTCAAAGCCTTAAGAGCATTGGTGGAGAAGGACAGCGACAAATGAATAAAATGCCTAAGAATCGATCAGGGAGGTGAATTCACTTCTAATTAATTCAACAAGTACTGTGAAGAGAACAGCATCAAGAGGCAGTTGTCTTCCCCAAGGATGCCACAGCATAATGACATAGCAAAAAGGAATAATAGGACTGTAGTTGAAGTGGCTAGAACTATGTTGATCCAAAGAAAGGTAGCTCACACTTTTTGGAGAGAAGCGGTGAACACTGCAGTCTATACCATGAACCGGGTGCTCATTAAGAAAGGTAAATACAATACCCCTTATGAGTACTCGAATGGAAGAACTCCTAATGTGATTTATTTTAAAATGTTTGGCAGTAAGTGCTATATCAGGAGAGGTGAGCATCTGAGAAAGTTTGATGCTAAATGTGATGAAGGAGTATTTCTGGGATATTCCACTAAAAGAAAAGCTCTCAAATGCTACAACAACAGGACTCAAAAAATTGTTGAGAGTATCAATGTCAGGGTTGATGAATCCCCTAAGGAGCCTGAGGAAACATGCAACAAGCAAGTGAAAGATGAACCAGGTGTAGCCTTCTGGGAACCGGTTAAGAAGGAAACAAGTTGCAAACACCAGAAAGACCTCAGTGTTCCTATACTGGTAGAAGTTACAGTAGGTGAAGAAGAAGATGAAGTGGAAGAAGAAGAGGAAAAGCAAGCAGAACCAGCTAGGGTCATTTCTAGGTATGTGAAACTATAGCATGATTCGAAGCAGATCATAGGAGATAAAGATGCAGGGATACTCACAAGGAGAAAGGTGAAATAAAACTCTTGCATGATTTCAGAATTTGAGCCTAAGACCACTAGAGAGGCACTTACCGATGAAGACTAGATAAAGGAAATGGAATAGGAGCTAGACCAGATAGAAAAGAATGCAACATGGTCCTTGGTACCCAAACCGGAACACAAGAATGTAATAGGTACCAAATGGGTCTTCAGGAATAAGCTGAATGAAGAAGGCACGGTGGTAAGGAACAAGGCAAGACTTGTATACAAGGGATATGCTCAAGAAGAGGGATAAGACTAAACCTTTGCCCCAGTGGCTAGATTGGAAGGTGTTTGAATGCTACTTGCATTTGCAGCATTCAAGGGATTTAAGGTATACCAGATGGATGTGAAGTCTGCATTCTTGAATGGAATCCTAGAAGAAGAAGTGTATATTGAGCAACCAGATGGGTTTGCTTTGTCAAAAGATACTAACATGGTGTGTAGATTACACAAGGCCCTATATGGATTGAAGCAAGCACCAAGGGCATGGTATGAACAGTTACACTCTATCTTATGAAGATAAAATTTTAGAGAACAAGTGAGGATAGCAACATCTACCTGAAATCTGAAGGTGATCGAATTTTGATCTGTGAAGTATTTGTAGATGACATAATCTTCGAAGGAGATGATGAAATGAGCCATGCATTCACAGATGAAATGAAGAAAAAGTTTGAGATGTCTCTGATTGGAGAGATAAAGTTCTTCATTGGTCTACAGATTCAGCAGATGAAGGAGGGTATCTTTATTACCCAGTCCAAGTATATCAAAGAGGTATTGAAGACCTTTGGCATGGAGGAGAGAAAACCGGTCAGAACACCGATGGTGACCGGCTGCAAACTAACAAAGGAGGATGATACAACATTGGTGGATGAGAAGTATCGGTCGATGATCGGTAAGTTGCACTATGTGGTGCACAGCGGACTAGATATTGCTCATGCAGTGGGCATAGTAGCCCATTCTCATAAGAGTCCAACAAAATCCCACTTGGTAGCGGTAAAGAGGATTCTTAGATACCTGAAAGGGATAGTTGATTATGGATTGCGGTATCCATACAATGGCAACTTTGGTCTCAAAGTGTTTACTGATGCAAATTGGGCAGGTAATGTGGACGACTGGAAGAACACAACCGGTGGAACATTCTTCCTTGGTGGAAGACTAGTCCCATGGAGGAGCAAGAAGCAGAGTTGTATTTCCCATTCTACAACTGAAGCAAAGTATGTGGCAGCATTTATGAACTGCACTCAGACAATCTAGATGAAGCATGTATCGAATGGCCTCAAAGTGCCTATTCCTGAACCGGTGAGTATTTTCTGTGATAATACTAGTGCAATCAATATTTCTAAAAATCTGGTATTGCATGCTAGGACAAAGCACATTGAGCTCAAGTATCATTTCTTGAGAGAAAAGGTTTAGAATAAAGAGGTTGTATTAGAACATGTTTCCAATAAGGAGCAGCTAGCAGACATATTCACTAAGCCCTTACCGAAGACTACATTTACCTATTTGAGAGGTGACTTAAGGGTTCTACCCCTTCATGAAGTAAACTAAAGTTGTGTGCTCCATATTATTTAGGTACTACAGTGACAAATCTTACAAGATTGATGTGTTGAAGGATGCTACTCCATAGGGGGAGTAGCATAGTGGAGCTTGGAAGCTTGTGCCTCTACTTTGGCAATGTTGTCAAAGGGGGGGGAGATATATTGTCTAGAGAGAAGATGTCTGATGATGAAGACATATGGCAAAGTGCACACTGACCAGTCCAGATGGTGGTGGTTGTGATCTTTGAACTGGTATATGTTATTGAACATGGTGTAGATACTGAGCAATGATACACTGAGTATTGCAATCAATGCCAAAGGGGGAGATTGTTGGCATATGATGAAGTGGTGACAATGTATGTTGTCATTGATGTCAATATATGCTCAAGCAGGTGAGCCGATAAACACCAATATGAAGATTGGAAGTGGTCATGGTCAACCAGGATGGGGTGAACCAGTGTCGGGGTTCGTAGTCAAGGCTCACTAAGTGTGACTACCGGCTGGTAATCTCTGTTCAGTTCTAGGGTTTTCAGTTTGGCTTATGTGGTGCAACCGATGGTGTTTTATGAATGATAAGGATAAGGAGTGGGATTCCACGTCAGTTATGGGCACATGAAGAATTTCCTTGAGGATCTTGCATGTGAAGATCGAATGCATTGAATGCCATCCTCAAGAATGTGCGAAGTTCCAAGAGGTGTATGAAGAGCACATGACGGGTTACCATTTTCCAGATTAGATGAAGATTGGACGATGCAGAATGACTTGAGATCTATTTTAGATCGCTTCATTCTATGTAATGGATTTAACGATCAGGATTGGACCGCTTGTAATTTGTAAACCTAAAATGTTTAGGGTTTAGGGTTTATGCTACCGACCTAATTGTTGTCTATAAGGTAGATGATGTTTTTTATTGTTTGTGTTGGCAAATGTTGTGTTTGTGTCTACATGTTGAGATACTTGCCAAACCAGAGTGTGGAATCTGCAGAGTGTGATTCCAGAGGAGAGGAGCTGAAAAGGATCTACCTTAGCAAGTAGTGTTGTTATCAGATCAGAGCTTTACCTGTTGACTTCTAACCATTTCAACAGAAGGAAAATCCCTTGACCGGGTAGCTTTAATAGGCTTGTTGCAAATCCTCTAACCAAGTGACTCGAGTTCATTGAGTTCTTTAAATCCTCTAGTGAGGTAACCTTTAACAAGGTTTCAACCTTTAACAGGGTTTAGAGAAATCCTTTAACCGGGTGATCCCTAATAGGATCGATTCCTAACAGAACCTTATTGTAAAGTCTTTAACTGGACTAGGCTCCTAACAGAGCGGACTTCAAAAGAGTTCAAAACAAGCTTGTGGGTATTCATCCCCACCGTGGTTTTTCCCATTTGGGTTTCCACGTGAAAATCTATGTGTTATGAGTTGTGAGTTTTCATGTGATGATTGAGTAGTTTCTTATTAAGTTAGTTATGCATGCAGTGCTAAATGATTGTGGTATTATTGATACAACTCATGCTTGATTATATTAGGAAGTAGTCATCAAGATTTAAGATCTGTTAAATGTTGTCTAAAGTATCTATGTTTAACCGGTATAGCCATGGTTAAGATTCAATGGTGAAGACAATCGGTTAGCAGTTTTAATATGATAAAGTATTGAAGCAAGTTTTTGTCTGTACTGATTCACCCCTAACCCTCTCAATACCAATTAGGGTCTTAGTTGTTCATCATTATTCATCAAGAGGAATTTGAAGCTGAGGTAGATATTGAAGATGAACTTGTGAGTGCACTTGAAGAACTCAAAAAGGTGAGGAAAGAATACAAAAAGCTTAAGTATTTTTCTATTGAAGAACATGACAGATTGAACAAATGTCTTGAGAAGTCTGAGCAAAACATTTTAGATCTAAGAATACAATTGGCTGAAGCTAAGACAATGTATGAGAAAACTAAACAAAATTTAGAGAATAAGGAGAAGGAGTATCAAAAGATGGAGGAAGTGTAGTATCGTAAATTGTACACCCTTGCTAGGGTGGTACAATTATACGCTTAGTTTAGCACCCGCCTTAGTATGTTTGCATATTGCATTGTAATATCCCTTTAAGCATTTAATTAATTAATTTAATTTAATCTAAAGGCATATTTCATCACTCCCCACATCATAAAATTGGGCTCTTTACCCTAAGTGTGCCCTTTTTTATTTTATTCCTCCAATAAATCATTAAATCATAAACCCTAATTATGTCTTATTTTAAACTTTAAGGCCCGATTTAGCATATCAAAATATCTCAAAATAAGCTATAACTTTGGTATTCACTCTAATATCATCATATCTAACGGCCCTAAAAATTTGGTGAAAAGTTGGTCGGACTGTGCGTAAGTTTTGCACGGTCCCCAATATTTTTCCTGAAATTTTTCCCAAAATTTTGGGAGCATACTTTTATGATATTATAATGCTTAACCCCAAGAAATTGGCAGAAAATTCAATCTCTAAGTTGGCCTAAAGTCAAAATTAAGGTCTAGGGTTCCATATATAATAACTTCTCTTTCTTCATTTGAAGGTGTGAGATTTTGCCAAGATCAAGAGCTCAATGAAAAGTACAAAATAGAGAAAAAATATAGGACAAGAACAAACTGTATTCTAATCAATATATAAATGATCAATAGTTGTTCATACAATGAATATGAGCCTGCATATATAGGCAAGGCTATATGGATATGTGAGCACACAAACATGACATGTGGCTCAATAAGAAATAAGGGTAGGTAGGAAATAGGTGTATTAGGTAGGAGAAACAATAAAATATTCCACATGAGGTGGATCACCCACCGAAGGTGGAATTATCACTCCACAATAAGTGGATATGATAAAGTAGTAACAAGATCACACCATAAAAGATGGAAATTCTCCTACACACACTATCCCAATGTGGCACAAACACCCAAGTGTCTCATACCCAAACTACTATGAAATGCATTTCCTAAGTAAACTTAAGTAAGGTGTAATAATATCCAAGATGAATAATTATTTACACCAACACCCTCCCTTAAGTGCAACTTAGGGGAATGCACTTAAGTCTACAATGCAACTAAGCAATGCAAGATGGGTCCCAACTACAAGGCCATATTAGGTACCCATGTACAAATACAAATGCATGCAAACCAATGCAATGAAATTTCTCATAAAGTGGGGAAAGAGAGAAAAAACCAATGGGAAAAAACCCTCCCCCAAAAGGGAGATGAAAGCTATACAAGAGAACTCTCATATAATTATGTGAGGAACAAAATTCCATGTGAGGAAAAAGTCCCCCCCATATGAGAGAAGAGAAGCTAGGAAGCCCCCCCTTAATGTAGAATCTGTACCAAGGATAGAAGCTAGATGATGTATGAAGAAAAACTGCTCCATGAATGTCGAACAACATTCCTCCCCTTATGAAGAAACAAAACCATAGGTGTATCTATGAATTCTCCCCAATCATGAAGGGAAGATGTAGGGAAAAAAACTCATGATGAATGAAGTCTCTAAAAACTGCTCAAGTGTCCCCATGTCGATGCTGAAAGATACCCCCTCCAAAGGTGGTGAACTGCTCCATACTACTGAAAAAGGCACTCCAAGATCTAGTGGAGATGAATGTAGAACAAGTCCCAAAGATGCACATGTCTCCTCTAAAAATAAAGAGACATGCTCCAACTGTTGTACATAAGAATCCACAAACATGTCAACCTCAAAAGAATGATCATGTAGAGAATGAACAAGAGAGTCAGAGTGTTCCCTTGCAACAATCGAAGAAGGATCATATTCATCAAAGAGAAGATGAATATCATCAATGATATCTCCCAAATCTGCAATGTAAGATTCCAAAAACAAACCTACAATGTCTGTCAAGTATTCATCCCATGAAACTGAAGCTGGAAGACAAGATATAACCTGTTGCACTGAATCACATGAAGGCAAAACTTATGCACTATTTGCATCATCGGGTGCAATAGGTGATGTGATATCAATAGGAGGAGATGAAACACAAGGCTCAAGAACAGGGTCACATGTGAGAATCCCCAAGTTCAAGTACCCAAATTTATCCTCAAAATTTGAATCATCACAAGAAGTGTGATCATAATGTGTAGAATCATCATATGTGAAATCATCATCATCATCAACAAAATCTGAAAAGAAGTATAACCGAGATGCATGATCAACCACCCCAGTTGCAATGATAGCTCTATTCTCCAAGTCTCTAATGAAAACTAACTTAGGTGTGAACTCCACAATTCTCTTAGTTTCCCCATGTGTGATTTGATAGATAGAAAGGAGATTGTTTGTCAAATGGGGTAGAAACAACACATCATTGAAGGAGTTATCCTTAATGGCAATAGATGCTTTCCTAATCACATCTATGTATGTATGATTGCCCATCAAAATCTGTGGCATGGTGCAAGGCTCAAATGAAGAGAACATAGACTGCAAAGATGCTATAGGATGAGAAGCCTCTGAATCTAGAAGCCATCTCCCTGAATCATGACTTGTATTATCACAAAGAGCTTTTCCTTTTCTTGTCCCAAATGAGTGATTCTTACCACTTGTAGAAGCCATGAATTCTTTCCCTTTCCCTTTTGAATGAGAGGAAGTGGAAGTTGATGAATCCTCCTTCTTCTAGACATTAGGCAAATCAATGTTGTGCTTTTTGAGGATATGTGTGAGCTTATCAATCTTCTTAGAATGGTAACGACACTCCTCATGACCAAACTTTTTACAATAGGCCCAAGTAGGTCTTTCCCTCTTTGGTGAATTGTACCTCTTGGAAGAGGATGAATCTCCTTGTTGTGGAGAAGGTGGTTCTTTGTCCTTAGGCTTTGATTGCCATTTCTTCTTGTTTGAGTTGTCCTTTCCTTGATTTCCTTTGTTCCCTTGATTTACCACTAATGCTTGAGACTTAGAAGTCTTAAGAATGCCCATTCTTATCAACTTAGTTTGTTCCATCATCAACATTTCAGCGAAAGTATCAAATCTAGGCATTGTGTAGCTTGAACCCATTGCCATCCTATGGGTTTGGAAACTAGAAACAAATGTTGCATATTCTTGTGGAAGCTTGCCCATCAAATTGAAGATCAATTGAGTATCTTTCTTATCAATGCCACAATCCTTGAGTTGTTCCCTCAAATCTTTTGCCTTAGTGACATAATCTTGTATAGTATCAAATTTCTTGGGATCTAACATGGTGAGATCACTATCAATCTAATATCCCCTAATCTCATCAACTTGACCATACAAGTCTTGAAACTTTTGCCAAGCATCCTTGATTAGAGTACATTTCTCAATATGAAAAATGAGATCCTTTGATACATACTTTCTTAAGGTACCAATTTCCATGATATTTTTAGTGAGCCAATCCAAGTGATCAACAAGATCGGCCTTAGGATCAATGGGAGCAACAATAGTTCCATCAATATAATGAGTTAGTCCTTTTTCCATAAGTTTACTCCATGTATCAATTTTCCAAGTAGCATAATTATGAGGAGTTAAGAGAGGAAACTTAGGAGAACCCATAGTAGCAAAAAGAAAGGAACACAAGAGCACAAAGCACAAGAGACACCCCCCCCCCAAATTCAATCAATCAAAGTACCCCCCAAAATGATGATTTTGGCACTTTATATGTAGTGCGTGTACAATAGGCCACTTGCCAACAATGGCAAGGTGGACTTCTGATTTTGTTTTACAACTGCCCCAATAGGCTGAGAACTACAATGCAAAAGACCAGCAAGATAGATCTATGCAATACAAGTGCCAAATTGGCCAAAAAAGACCATATGCTGAAAGTACAATTTCTACCCAAAAATGTTGCAATCGATAGCATATTATGAGAGTAGACAAAAAATCATGCGCTTTCAAAAAAATCGGCACCTAAAAAGGAGTTTGTATGAGCCCAAACGGAGTCTCAAAAGTTTAAGAAATAAGGATTGGATAGGTACAGTCACCAAAAACTAAGATTTCTAAAAATATGTCCATCAAAATCAGAAAATAATGCCACCATGAGAAATTACACAAAATTCTAGCCCATTTCAAAACAAATTGCACCAAAAAAGGAGCAAAAATGAGCAAGATATGACCATTTGAAGTTGAACTGTAAAATCAAAAAGCTCAACGGAGGGGTCCTGCTAATTTTTCAAAAAAATGATGACGTCAACAAATTACGAGCCTAAATTTGATGGTCATATGACCATCACGAAAACTTCACCTCCCTATTGACTGAACTTTTGTACTGTAATGACTGACACATGGCAAAATTTGATTCGCTGAAAAAGATGATGTGGCGTACGGTAAATATGATGTGGTGAGATCCGTATGGTGATCTGGTAAGGTACGCATGGCAGGTTGTTGACATGGCTGGCCTGCTGACATTTCGGTGACCAGGTGCGACCGCATGGCAGAGGCTGCTTAGCACTGCATGGCAGGTCGTACCGGTCAATTAGCCCGTGTGGAAACCTGCGTGGGTTGCCGGAGGTACCGTCATTGGAAGTGGTGGCAGGGTCGGTGGAAAAGTCGGGGTAGCGTCGTAGGCAGGGTCGCGGGTGCCAGAGCGGGAAGTAGTCTGGTTGACCAATAGGGCTAGGGTCGAGGCCGGTAGAAGGGGTTGTCGAGGGCCTGCAAATGGTGGGAGGACCACGGTGGAGAGGTACAACTCTGCAAAAAGAATAGAGTACAAGTCATTAGTTTACAACATGGCCCCTGCAAAACCCTGCAAAATATACAAAGGCAGTGTACAGATTCGAGGGGAGCGAAATAATTTCCAAAATTTGTACCGTACCGCCCAAATTGGGCAAAAATTTTCCTCCAAGCCCCAAATTTTATTTTCACCAAAATAGGCCGAATATATACTCAAAATTCTTGGAAATGGCAAGTTCGGATCTGGTCTAGGATGCCTCCAAAAGATGTTGCTCCTCAGATCTACCTCTTGATGCCACAATAATGCCTCTCAAAAGACAAATCAATGACACTCTAATGGCTCTGATACCATGTGAGATTTTGCCAAGATCAAGAGCTCAATGAAAAGTACAAAATAGAGACAAAATATAGAACAAGAATAAACTGTATTCTCATCAATAGATAAATGATCAATAGTTGTTCATACAATGAATATGAGCCTGCATATATAGGCAAGGTTATATGGATATGTGAGCACACAAACATGACATGTGGCTCAATAAGAAACAAGGGTAGGTAGGAAATATATGTGGTAGGTAGGAGTAACAATAAAATATTCCACATGAGGTGGATCACCCACCGAAGGTGGAGTTATCACTCCACAATAAGTGGATATGATAAAGTAGTAACAAGATCACACCATAAAAGGTGTAAATTCTCCTACACACACTATCCCAATGTGGCACAAACACCCAAGTGTCTCATACCCAAACTACTATGAAATGCATTTCCTAAGTAAACTTAAGTAAGGTGTAATAATAACCAAGATGAATAATATCCGAGAGTGATCTTGACAATTCTCCTAAAATGTGCCCTTCCCATCCAGCTATCTTAGAGGAAGAGGATGATATCATAAACACCTTTCTTAGTGTTACTTTACCTTCTTTACATGATGCCTCTCTAAGTTAAAAGGTATTGATGTACATTTACTTATCTTCTCCTAAATTTGGTCTTACCAATGGGGGCATGTTAGTGCAACAAGAGGTTATGAGAACTTCTTTTAAAGATCTCCTTCCTAAGCATGAATCTTTGGAGAAAGATGTTCATCTCCCTCCTAAAGAATACTCCCCTCATGAGGATGATTTTGTGCAAGAAGATGGTATTTTCCCTAGTTTTCCTAGTGATGGCATTTCCTCTTTTGAATTCAACAAAATTCCCGCTAGAGATGATGCATTAATGAGAAATTCTTCTTCTTACCCCGAAGCTTGTCTTACCCATAAAGATGCCTTAGAAAAAGAAGATGAAATAATAATAAATTTCCTTAATTCTCTCTCCCCTAAACATCCTATTAAACACATTTTGAGGAAAGAGGATGATTTACACACATGTAGTGATGCTCTCACTCTTAAGAATGAAGAATTAATGAAGAATGTTATCCCTTCTCCCAAAATTGGCAATAACAAAATGGACATCTTTGTGCAAGATATTTCTAATAATTTTTTCAATGACCTCACTATTTGAGACAAACAATTAGAAGAAGGTGTTGATTATTCTCTACCCCATGAGAGAACCCTAGCCAAATAGGATTAAATCATGATTGATAACTCTCTTGATAGAATCTCACCTTCCATGATTCTCAATAATTTTTCCTCTAAAGGTAAGGCATCTCCTTCTCCCCAACTAGGTTCTACTCATAAGGATATTGTATCTAGGGGTAAATTAAGCATAAATGACATAATCAGATTATCAGAGTAAATTTGCAACTATAATCTAATCAAATTACTCCTAAATTACAATGGAATAAATCTAACATCGATTGAATTATGAAATGAAACTAATTAAAAGCTCCCTCAATTGATGCAACATGGCTTCCATTTCTCTTCTCCAATTTGTGTGGTAGGTGGCTCTCGGGTATTCCACTAGAATTCCTGCATATGATTAACACAAATATTTTGAAGATTGTGATTCAGGTAAGTGCACCAAGATGGTGAACATAAAAGTGGCCAAATGCAAAAAAAACCAAAATCTTTCATAACTCGTGCCTGTTCTAGAAATTCAAAAATGTGCTAGGCTTGGTAAAACCAAGCCTAGCTAAAAACAATTAAAAAAATAAAAAGTTCCTCAAAACTCGTATAGAACATTATCTTTTATAATAAAAAATCAAAACTTCCTCAAAAACCATACTGGTTTTGAGGAACATTATATTTTATAATAAAAAATCAAAAGTTCCTCAAAACCTGTACGGGTTTTGAGGAACATTATACTTTTTAGAAACTTGCGGGTTATGCAGAACTAGAAGTTTTGGCCTTAGTTTTGCATAGAACTAGGAACCAAATAGGAAGTGGGGAGAGAGAGAGAGAGATAAATAGACAGACAGACAGAGATGGAAATAGAGATAGAGACAGATACAGAGAGACAGAGACAGAGACAGAAAGAGAGAGAGGGGGAGTAAAAGAGAGAATGGGGGATAGAGAGATAGAGAGATAGATAGACACAAACACAGACACAGATAGAGAGAGACACAGACACAAACACAGATAGACAGGCAAAGAGACAGATAGAGAATAGGATAAGGAGAGGGGGAGGGAGGGAGATTAGTAAAATGGGAGGGAGAGAGGGAGATTGGAAAAAGGAGAGAGAGAGAGAGGGAGAGAGAGAGAGAGAGAATAGGAGATAGGAAGAGAGGGAGAGAATAGGATAAGGAGAGGGTGAGGGTGAGGGAGAGGGAGGGTGAATATAGGGAGAATAGGATAAAGAGAGGGAGAGGGAGAGAGGGAGAGAGAGAGAGAGAGAGAGAGAGAGAGAGAGAGAGAGAGAGAGAGAGAGAGAGGGGGGGGGATATTAGTAAAAGGAGAGGGGGAGAGGGAGAGGGAGACAAAGGGAGATTGGGAAAAGGAGAGGGGGAGAGGGAGATAGAGACAAAGATAGAGACAGAGACAGAGACAGAGACAGAGAGTAGGATAAGGAGAGGGGGAGATAGGGAGATTGGGAAAATGAGAGGGGGAGAGGGAGAGAGAGGGAGATTGGAGAGAGAGATACAGAGAGATACAGAGAGAGAGTAGGATAAGGAGAGAGGGAGGGAGGAAGATTGGGAAAAGGAGAGGGGGAGAGGGAGAGAGGGAGATTGGAAAAAGGAGAGAGAGAGAGAGAGAGAGAGAGAGAGAGAGAGAGAGAGAGAATAGGATAAGGAGATGGGGATGGAGGGAGAGGGAGAGGGAGAGAGGGAGATTAGGAAAAGGAGAGGGGGAGAAGGAGAGAGATGGAGATTGGGAAAAGGAGAGGGAGAGAGAGATTTAGAAAAGGAGAGGAGAGAGAGAGAGAGTAGGATAAGGAGAGGGAGATTTGGAAAAGGAGAGGGGGAGAGGGATAGGGGGAGAGAGAGAGAGAGAGAGGGAGATGGAGTGAGAGGAAGATTCGGAAAAAGAGACAGAGACAAAGAGAGAGAGAGAGAGAGTAGGATAAGGAGATGGGGATGGAGGGAGAGGGAGAGAGGGAGATTAGGAAAAGGACAGGGGGAGAAGGAGAGAGATAGAGATTAGGAAAAGGAGAGGGAGAGGGGGAGAGGGAGAGAGAGAGATTCGGAAAAGGAGAGGAGGAGAGAGAGAGAGAGAGAGAGTAGGATAAGGAGATGGGGATGGAGGGAGAGGGAGATAGGGAGATTAGGAAAAGGAGAGGGGGAGAAGGAGAGAGATGGAGATTGGGAAAAGGAGAGGGAGAGGGGGAGAGGGAGAGAGAGAGATTCGGAAAAGGAGAGGAGGAGAGAGAGAGAGAGAGAGAGTAGGATAAGGAGAGGAAGATTTGGAAAAGGAGAGGGGGAGAGGGAGACAGAGAGAGAGAGAGAGAGAGAGAGAATAGGAAAAGGAGAGGGGGAGGGAGGGAGATTGGGAAAAGGAGAGGGGGAGAGGGAGAGGGAGTTAGAGACAGAGAGAAAAGGGGATAGGAAGAGAGGGGGAGACAGAGACAGAGAGAGGGGGGAGGGAGGGAGATTGGGAAAAGGAGAGGGGGAGAGGGATATTGGAAAAAGGAGAGAGAGAGAGAGAGAGAGAGAGAGAGAGAGAGAGAGAGAGAGAGAGAGAGAGAGAGAGAGGGAGATAATAGGATAAGGAGAGGGGGGAGAGAGAGAGGGAGGGCAAAGATGGGGAGAATAAGATAGAGAGAGAGAGAGATATAGTAGGATAAGATAATGAAAGGGGGAGGGAGAGGGGTGAGAGGGAGAGGGAGGGGGAGAGAAAGAGAGAGAAGTGGGAGAGGGTGAGAATAGGATAGGATAATGAGAGAGAGAGAGAGAATGGGATAGGCAGAGAGCAGGAGGAGGAGAGGGTGAGAGTCATGAGGTAGAGAGAGAATGAGAAGGAGAAAAGGGTGAGAGACTCGAAAGAGAGAGAAGTGTGAGGGGGAGAGAGATGAGATAGAACTCGAGGATAATTAGGGCTCAGAATAGACAAATATGGTGATGGGGGAAGGAAGATGAGATAGAGAGGAAAAGAAGAGAGACATGCATGTATACAAACATATATACACATATCTATATAAATATATGTATATATAACTATAGATATGCATATATACATACATAAATACATATTATATATGTATGTTTGTACATATGTGTAGTAAATGCTAAGTTTACAAGCATACATTATTATGTCTTCATAACCCATATGGTTTTGTGAAACACAAAATAATGGTTTTAGTTCCACATAACCCATATGGGTTATGTAGAACTGTGAATAGTACTTTTTGTTTTTCAAAACCTGTGCGGGTTATGAAGAACTTGTTACTACTTATCAAGTTGCCATTAGTTTTATGTTCAAAGTTATTCTATATACTCTAGTCAGTTATCTCTACCGAAATATCCAGTCGGTATGCACAGTCTAGTCGGTTATAGAAGAAAGTAGTCTCAGAGCGTAGTATAAACCAAGTTGTCTACCGAGTATCATTCCATGTCTATCGAGCAGCAAAGATGACACACCAAGTTGATATACATCGAGTGAAACATGTTACCAGATTCATTGAACCTGGACATACATATGGAAACGTGCTGCAAGATCAAGGCACATAGAACCGTTATCACATTGGAAATTGTACTTAAAGATTGTGTATGATTTTGAGGTCATCTAACCAATGAAATATTTTGCATGGTTATTCATTCAATAACACATGTTTGTAAGATCGAAGCAATGAATGGATCACCGACATAAGAGATCTATTTATACAACATCGATTAAGATTAGAAATATACATGTAGCATGACAGAAAGGAAGATATAGAAATATACAAAGCAAGACATGTGAAAGCACTAAGTGTTATGACTATTATAGAGACACAGAGGTCACTGAGAAGGATTTCAGAGAACAGTCAAAGAACAGAGTAAACAGAGGGGTTTACCGAGTTACTATATGGGTTACCGAGGTATGCTATAAGCAAGGTAATCTTATTCTGAGCACATAGAATCTGCTATAACATTCCAGATGTAAAGTTGTAGATATTTGTAATGATTTATTGTAATATTTTGAAGTTGTAAGAGAAACCTTTAATAGGGTAAAATACTCTAATCAAGTCTATAAATTGTAAAGCCTCTAACCAGGTGCAGCATTTAGATTAAGTGTTGTAAAATCCTTTAGCAAGGTAGATCTAACAGATCTTGATACTCCTAACAGGGTAAGCTATCAGAAATAGCTAAACATGTAGCTCTAACCAAGCAACCTTTATTATTGCAGTAGTGAATTTATGGGTGTCATCCCCACCACAGTTTTTCTCTCTAACCAAGAGTTTCTGCATAACCAAAATATATGTGTTATGGAGTGAATCATGTATGATTGTTATCTATTTGTTTTAGCTTTATATTATGTTACTGCACTATTCGGTTTATATATAACAGTAAAGTTATTGTTGAAGAAAAGTTTTGAAGTACTGATTCACCCCTCCCCTCTCAGTACATTAGCTTTCCATATTGGGCCTAACAATTAGTATCAGAGCTTCAATCTTGGAAAAGGGTTTAGCTTCCTAAAGAGAAAGATCTTATCAATGGAAGGCTATAAACAATCTCAGAGGATTGTGTATCTGTAAGAAGAGCTGGATCATGCTAATCAAGTGATTGCAGACATGCAAAGGCAAATGCAAAAATCTCTGAAAGTGAGAAGAAGATTATCTGATGATTTACAGGACTCTCAAGAGTTAGTGGAACAAATTGAGACATCATCTAAAAATAGTATATCTGAAGAGACTGAAGAAATGATTGGAGTATTGAAAGAAAAGAACAAAGCACTGGTTGATCAACTAAAAGCAATGAAAAGAGAACATGAACATTTCAGCACACAGATGACTGAAAATCTTGATGCATTGAGGATAGCTGAGAATAAAGTAAGAGATCTAAAAAGAGAGAAACAACAACTTGAAGTCTTAGTATTTGATAAGGATGATGAAATCACAAGGATGACTAGAATTCAAAAAAACCTGTCAGATCAACTAGGTTATGCACATCATGAAGCAAATCTTAAAAATGATGAGAATCAAGCATTGAAACTTGAAGTATCAAGGTTGACCGATGAACTTGAAATAGAGAAGAAATCCAAAGAAACACTAAAGAAGAGTTATGAAGCATCAAAGATGTTGGATGAGCAACTGAATACAAGAAGACCCAACAAAGATGCAGGACTCGGTTACAAAGGAAAAGACTCTACCGAGAAGGGAATCCATACTACCAAGAGAGGAGAATCATCAAAGCAAGATGGAATCAAGAAAAACATCAAAAGAAAGAAGCCTATTTGCAACTACTATGGAAATCAAGGTCACACTGCCAACATGTGTCAAATCAGAAAAGGTAAGCAACCGAATGTCACTAAGTCCAAAGGTTATTGTTACAATTGTAATAAATATGGTCACACATCTAATCAATGTAGGACAAAGTCTGTTAACAATTATCAGAAGGCAAAATTCAAAGGGTTTTGTAAAAATTGCAATAGATATGGACACAGTATCGAGAAGTGTTGGCTTAAGCAAAAGAACTATATGTGGTCTACACACCGAGCAAATGCTAGAGGTTACCGAACTCACACAAATCCTTACTGATAGTATTCTGTAGTATCATGGGATTACAATACAAGGATATGGTGTGAATGTTGTGGAAGATATGGACATATAAGTGCCAACTACTTTATAAGGTTTGGAATGAACAACCAAAGATCATGGAGAAATCCTGGTATGGCATGTTTTCATTGTCACAAAGTTGGACACTTGGCTAGAGATTGCAGAGATCAACCTAGAAAAGACACTGAAGAAATAAAAGACAAATTAAAGATGATTTGGAAAAAGAAGGAAATTGTGTCAAATGAAGAAAGCACCTTACCTACCGAGTTAGGTGCACCTATTCCAAATTAATCGGTAAAGGTATGAAGGGACTGCATTCTCTCAAGGTTAAATCTTAACAGTTCCTATTTTATTATGTACTTAAGTCAAAATTTGCATAGTTAAAGATGTATTAGTAAGTATTGAAATTATATCAAAGTCTTTTGGAGCACTATACAGGAAACCTGTCAAGTCGGTGAATACAGGAAACCTGTCAAGTCAGTGAATACAGGAAACCTGTCAAGTCGGTAAATGAAGGAAGTTTGGTTATTCGGTTAAAGCGCAAAAGGAAGGAAAGTTTAGTGGAACCGAGTGCATTTAATGTTTTTGACCTAACCCGCACGGAGCCCGATAAGGTATATTGTGTACTTAAAGCATTTTCGTGGTCATTTTTACTTACCAAGTTTTTGAGAGAGCATAGCAAAGCGAATCTAAGGCGATCAAACCTCCTACAAAGCAAATTCAAGGTATTTACATCAATCTCAATGCATTGTTAAGTTGGTTTACCAATCTTATCAAGTTGCTATTATCTGCTAAGTGTGAAGCGTCTGTCATTTGAAAATCCTGAAACCCTAAGGATCTTTTGTTAGTTCTTATCTAAAATCTACTAATGGCACCTAAGATCCAAGATCCCATCGTTGTTAAGAATGTAGAAAAGCCCTCACTAAAATACTCTTTAACTCCCAAAGTTGCATCTGAACCGGATGACAAAACCGCATTTTCACTCATCCTGGATAGAGTGTTATTAGTCGAGGATGTGAGATTCTTCACCAAATGTCATGTTGAAGAACTCGGTCATGTTGAAATCAAAGACACCTGTGATGAATTGTCCATAGATGGTAAATTGAATAGCAAGTATGAGCACATTAAGATCAAGGGATTAACTGAAGCCCTAACCTATCCCCGTGTGTTCAAACCCCAATGGGTCAAGTTTGTTCTAAGTAGAGTTCATGATGATTTCATGTGGTTAGAGGAGCAACCATTTAAGATTACCAAGGAAATCATTCATTTGATTACCGGTTACCCTATTTATGATCATGCCCGAGCTCAAAAGATGATATCACAGAAGGAATTGATCAGTTTAACCGGAGTGGAATCAGATTGCAGAGGACTGAAATTAAACAATGTCACTGATGTAGAACTAAAATTTGCCATTAGAGTAATAGGTTATTGTTTCTTCCAATCGGCAAGGAAAAACAGTGTACCCTATGCAGTAGTAGACCTAGCATATAAAATTGTGAAAAAGGGAATGAAAATTGATCTTTGTGAGGTGTCGCTGAAAAACCTGTTTGAGAATCTGAACACCATCAAGAAGCTGAAGAAGAACAACTCAGCTAATACACTAAATTTTGGATCACTACTTGTATGCATGTTTTTCTATTTTGAAAAATTCTTTCCATCAGTCGGTAAAGTTGTTTGGGAACTACACCGACCAATCACCCATCAGATCAATGACTTCATTAAGAAGCTAGGAGATAATTTTAATGATATTATGGATGATTACTTCAGTAAGTTTCAAGAGAAAATGCATAACAGGTATAGAATTCCACCCCAGCTAGTGGAGAAATACAAAAATGACATATGTTTTGAAGTAGACATTGATTACTGTTATGTGAATGTTGTGGAACCGAGAACTCAATCTTTGTCACCTATGGGTTACGAGATTGATTTTGACATCACACAACAGCAAATTGATGCATTTCTCACATTGCCGAGGCATGCTACCGAGCTGAGGTATGGAACCTATAAAGAAGTAAAGGAAAAGGTAAAAATGAGCATTGTAGTACCCAAATCTACAAGAAAGGCAACAAAGATGATAAAGGCATTATCGGAGAAATTCAGAGAAGATTCTTCCTCCACACCTGTCAAAGGCACTATAACCATTACCAAAGAGGAATCTAAAGCCCAAGAGGCAGCTATAACACTGAGCACCGAATTGCCTAAGGGAAAAGTGTTGAAAAGAAAGAAACAGGACACATCAAAGTCCTCACTGACTCCTCCAGTAAAGCGACCTAACACTAGAGCATCTATAGCTTCACCGAGTAAGAAAACAAAGAGTGTTACTATTCCCAAGGTAACAAAGACCTACATGAAATCTACTCGGAGACTCATTTTGGCAAAAGAGTCTAGTGACACCGAATCTGAGGATGCAAGCAAATTTCAGATTATCAAAAGCAAGAAGGTAAATGTACATAGTGTTGAAAATTTATGTGCTAATCTGAAAGACTATGGTGGATTTGGAGGATTCAGGTATGTTAAGTATGAAACTAGAAATAATGATGAAAAGAGACAAATTGAAGAAGCTGTCATCTGCACACTTCTAAAATTCCGATTGACTCCATTGGAACTATCTAAGTCACTTCCAAATGAATTATATTTACATATTGACAATAGGTGGAAGTGTGCAATGGACTCAGAGAAATAGATCAAAGAAAGAAGTTTGGTACATCTCTTTCCTGACATGTCGGTAGCTGAAATAAAAGAACATTTGACTACCTACAACACAAAGTTTCTCGTCAAACAAAGAGCCTTAAAACTGATGAATGGGCTGTATATTGAAGTAGAAAATGAGACACAAGCAAAGTGACAAGAAATCTTTAGAATCAAGGATGTCGGTGAGCAAGCTAAAGTTGAAATAGTTGATGTCATCGAGCAAGATCCTGAGGTTACCGAGCAAGACCCTGCTAACACCATTCAAATAGATGAAGATATTATCGATACAGAGGCACCGGAATAGGAAATGATAGAAGACAATGCATATGCAAAACTTGTATCCAGTGAATCAGTCTTGGAATAAGTTTAGCCTTATCCACCGGTTAATCAACCTATCTCAACTGAAGCCCCTCAGGATACGGATCAAGGCACCGAAGGTCACAAGTCTACAGCAGGAGAAGGTACTACTCAAGAACAGACGTCTCAAGCACCTTCTAGCACTAAAAATGTTGTAACTAAGACACCGAGTACCGAAACACCAAAGGACTCTACAAAGGCTAAAGAAACCGACCAAAGTGTTGCCTCTACCGAGCAACCCACCGAGGGTCATCAAGCCTCACAAGCCATTGTCTTAGTTCAATCGGTGAAAGGTAAAGAAAAGAAGATGAAAAAGCATAGTTTTAAAGTTGATTTGTCAAAACCAATAGTGTTTCCCAATGTAGACATATCAAAATTAAAGGGGCAAACACTCATTGATTTCGGTGAACTATGCAAAGCAAAGGCCGAACAAGAGAAGCAAATGGCGATTCAAAAGAAAAATAAAGTACTTCAGAAGGTGAAAGCACTCTTAATAGATATGCTACCTGAAGCTACAGTGTCAATAGATGCAGCCATCCACATTCAACTGGATGAACTCCTAACAAAGATAGAGACATCTAGAGTAGATGCATCAAAATATTTGAGCAAGCTAAAAGACAAAGAGCTCACTGCAAAAATGATAGAAGAGGTACAGAAAGCTATAGCTATTGGCAAAGTTAAACTTGTCAAATTTATTGCTGAGTTGAATCCTCAACTCAAGCACATTATTTATTTATTTCAGAAACTCTGTACATTTTCTTTATTCATTAAAGACATCAAAAATAAAATAGAGGCAATTGAGAAAGAGATCACTGATCTCTCAAATAAGTTGACCACAGAGCCAAATTCAATTCAGAATTCTTATACAAAGTTACAACAGCTCATGGCTCAATAATTGGACCTAAGAAATGAAGAACACAAGATTAGGATGGACATAATGACACTTCAGACATTATTCATTCCTCATCTTTCATCCATCCAAGAACAGATCAATCGAGCCACCTCCTTATCTACTACACAAGAGGGAAGCACTCTAGATGGCTTAATATTATTATTGGCTGATATTCAAGCACATAATTCTTTAATGGACAGTGTAAAGGATGCCCTCTCTGTCACTCTCACCAAAGCACGGACCAAGTACAAATCCATTTTTGATGAGTTGCCTCCACCAAATGGTAACTAAGTCTTGATGTTTGTCAAAAAGGGGGAGTGATATAGTATTCAAAGCATCAAAGTATAATATCAAACAAAAGGAGCTTAGTATACAGGGGGAGTATACTGGGCCGAGTGAGCAGAGTATCCAAGAGCAGTGAATAGAACAGTAAGCAAAGAACAAGTGCAGCACACAGAACATTGATCACCGAGCATGCAAAATCAGAGTTTTGTATAGTATATCGATAAGGGGAGTATATTTGGATTTACTATTTGATTGACTATTGTATATACTGTCAGTATAGTCAAATTTTGCAAGTATACAGATTATTAAGTTATAACTTTGAAAGTAGTTTTTGTCAAACATCTCAACTAATGTCAAAAGGGGAGATTGTTACTACTTATCAAGTTGCCATTAGTTTTATGTTCAAAGTTATTCTATATACTCTAGTCGGTTATCTCTATCGAAATATTCAGTCGGTATGCACAGTCTAGTCGGTTATAGAAGAAAGTAGTCTCAGAGCATAGTATACACCAAGTTGTCTACCGAGCAGCAAAGATGACACACCGAGTTGATATACATCGAGTGAAACGTGTTACCAGATTCATTGAACCTGGACATACATATGGAAACGTGTTGCAAGATCGAGACACATAGAACCGTTATCACATTGGAAATTGTACTTAAAGATTGTGTATGATTTTGAGGTCATCTAACCAATGAGATATTTTGCATGGTTATTCATTTGATAAAACATGTTTGTAAGATCGAAGCAATGAATGGATCACTGACATAAGAGATCTATTTATACAACATGGATTAAGATCAGAAATATACATGTAGCATGACAGAAAGGAAGATATAGAAATATACAAAGCAAGACATGTGAAAGCACTAAGTGTGATGATTGTTACAGAGACACAGAGGTCGCTGAGAAGGATTTCAGAGAACAGTCAAAGAACAGAGTAAATAGAAGGGTTTACCGAGTTACTATATGGGTTACCGAGGTATGCTATAAGCAAGGTAATCTTATTATGATCACATAGAATCTGCTATAACATTCTAGATGTAAAGTTGCAGATATTTGTAATGATTTATTGTAATATTTTGAAGTTGTAAGAGAAACCTTTAACAGGGTAAAAGACTCTAATCAAGTCTATAAATTGTAAAGCCTCTAACCAGGTGCAGCATTTAGATTAAGTGTTGTAAAATCCTTTAGCAAGGTAGATCTAACAGATCTTGATACTCCTAACAGGGTAAGCTATCAGAAATAGCTAAACATGTAGCTCTAACTGAGCAACCTTTATTATTGCAGTAGTGAAGTTGTGGGTGCCATCCCCACTACAGTTTTTCTCTCTAACCAAGAGTTTCTGTGTAACCAAAATATATGTGTTATGGAGTGAATCATGTATGATTGTTATCTATTTGTTTTAGCTTTATATTATGTTACTACACTATTCGGTTTATATATAATAGCAAAGTTATTGTTGAAGAAAAGATTTGAAGTATTGATTCACCCCTCCCCTCTCAGTTAATTAGCTTTCCATATTGGGCCTAACAGAACTGTGAATAGTACTTTTTGTTTTTCAAAACCCATGTAGGTTTTGGCTTGGTAAGAGGGTTGGAAAATGACCCTAAGGCTTGCAAGCCCACTTTCCCCCCATTTTTGTCCCTTAAACATTTTTTCATCTTCCAACATGATTTCTCAAATTTGTCGTCATCAAGTTTACAGATGATCAAGTGGGTATCTCTAAAATTACCACCATAATCTCACATGTCTTCTCAGTTTTCTGACCATATGTTTTTTTCTATTTTTGGACAACATTAGCATAGTAAACTTTAATTTTCTTTACTAGTGCCTTGACAGTCCTCACAGACATATGTCTACCATTTTTTTAATAACTTTTGATATACTTGACCAAATTCAAAATAAATTACTTATTATTGTTCTACAGTAGATTCTATACACTTTTAAAAAAAAAATTTGCACTTTCGATTATTTTGATGCAAGTTATGCCCAACACACGAATAGGTACCAAATATTCAAGATGCGGTCACTTCAAAAAATCATAAAATAAAAATTACTCAACGGAAAATTAAAAAAAATACACAACTTCTAGATCTCACTCTTACCTATCATCCTACCAAAGGCTTTTGCAAAATAGTAAATCTAACTATATATTTTGTGCAGTGCACGAAAACAGCTATGTTATATTTTTTTTTAAACATCAGGAACAGTTTTTCGTGCATGAGAGGTTTGACCCTCTTAATCTTATATAATTTTAAAAAACTCAAGTAGTTTAGAAACTAGATTCAGAGCACTACAATTCTTGTTCTTTTCTCAACTTCTAGTTTTTAGTGCATGACCTTCAAATATCTCTTTGAAGTTCAGGTTTACCTGTTTTCAGAAGAAGAAAAAAATTGGCCACTTATACCCCCCTTTTTGTTCACCATCGTGGTGCACTTATCCATTCTCTAGATTGAATTGAGAAAAGAGGTTGAATTTATAGATTTTCAACACAAAGGAGGTGAGAAATAAAACTCAAGTGTTGATTGATAGATAAATAATTTAGATTGATTAGTTAACAAAGTTGATTGATTTGTTAACTCAATATATTGGAGAGTGAACTAAATAGATTGGCTAGTGAACTCAATTGATTGATTAGAAGACTGAATTGATTGACTAGTCAGAAAAAGTTGATTTGGAGTGGAAAGGGGCGATTGAAGAGTTAACTGAGTTAACTAATTAGTCAATTGAATTGATCATTCAGTTATGATTTCAACATGTGTTGTAGGATTTTGAAATTGAATTTCATTTTCATTTTCAATTTGGATTTGAATTTGGACTTTCGAATGTTGAAATGCACATGAAATTAATTGAAATTTTGCTTTGGTGAAATGTGAATTTGGAGGAAATGAAATTAATTGGAATTAGAATTTGGGAGAAATGAAATTAAATTAGATGGAATTAATCAGAATTTTAATTTGGGGATTTGGAAGAATTTAATTAATTAATTAAATAACTTAAATGAAATTATTTAATCATAGGAAATTGAATTAATTAAATAATAAAGATTATTTAACTAAGAAATAAGTCGCAATTAATTAAATAATTCATATTTAATTAATATTCAAGATAGGGTTAATTGAATAAAATGATTTAAGAATAGAAATTGAATGATTAGCAATGTTGAATATGATGATTAGAAGAAATAATTAAAGAATTACTTAATTAAATAGACGAATAATTAGTGTAGGATGAAAGAGACATTTTTAAGTTTCTACATTTGCCCCTCTTTGACACAATGTCAGAACGACGTTGTTTCAAAGAAAATGAAAAAAAAAATTGCCTGGTATACCTCGGTGACATTAGGGTATAATGCCCCCTCGAGAGATTGTTTGTGCATTGAAGGCATGAATAATCTCTCGAAAGAAGAAGAATGTTAGATGAGAGATGGAAGAATGGTTAACTTGATGATAGTAATGAGTTTGATTATAGAAAACAAATAATTGAAGTGATTTGTAGATTGATTGAATGATAAGATTGATGGGATTGATTTGATAAAGATAAAGTTTGGTTTCAGAAGGGACACATCTTGTATAAGACAAAGATGATCAAAACATCTAGCTTCAGGAAGGATACATCATGTATAAGACAAAGATAGATGATCACGTTTAGTTTTAGGAAGGATAAATCTTGTATAAGACAAAGATAGATGAGCATGTCGTGTTTCAAGAAGGATAAATCCTGTATAAGACAAATGATAGATCAAGATTGGATGAATGATAAAATATGATGAATGTGAGGAAAAATTTATTGATAGATAGAAATGTTGAAATGATAGATGTTATTAAACGAAATGAATGATTTGAAAGAATTGAAAAGGTTGATTCAAGAAGAAAAGTGCTTGGTGAGAGAATGATCTGAAGAGACAATCAGCATAATGAGATTAAAAAAAATGATATGATTGATGATGAATAGTCTTCTTGTCTTTATTCATAGTGCAACACATTTTCATCATTGGGCCTTATTATGTAACAATGAAGCTTTGTATACCAGAGTATAAGGAACCAAGATGTAAATATGTCCCATTGCAAAGAAACAAACACGTAGCGGACAAGGAATGAACCCCCCATTCTAGGAATAGCGCAAGGGTTCGAGGTATGTGCGACAGTCACAAGCATAGATATCCCTCATGGGATACTTTCTGAATGAGCGTACCAATCACAGACACCCATTGGAACTATTGCCCCAGAACTTCATTGGTTCACACCAAAAAAACAGCAAACAAAGAAAAGGATCATGCCCATCACGGCTCCTCTAGTCACTTTTTTGGACATCCTTGAGTAGCTAAAAGCAATGATCTTCGCCAATTTGATAAAAAGATTCAACCAAGATAAAAAAAACTCGGCAGTTGGACTGACTATGTCTTTTCTTTGATATGTTTGGTGTGATTTTGATAATGTCTGGTTTTAGAAGTTTTGGACCTCGTTTAAGACTGACCTGTCTAGTTTCGAGAATACCAATTCTGTTTAAGACAAGATGGTGATCACGTTGATAGTTTGATAGTGATTTGATAGATTAGACAGTTGATCAGCTTGAGTGCAAATGTTTTGACAAGATAGTCGTATTCTTTGTTTAACTTCGTGTGAAGTATTTGTTGGATATCTGCTAGAGTGTTTGATTCTTGCAAGACGTGTTATTGCAAGTTTTCAATTGATTTTTGAATGATTTTGGATTTTTTTGGATTGATATTTTGAATTTTTTTTGTTTTTCCCCTTTCTGGCAATTGCGGTGCATTTTAGCAATTGCAATGGATTTTGATAGCAATTGCAACATATTTTAATAGCAATTGCGGATAAATACTAGCAATTGCATGGGATTTTAACATCAATTGCAGATTTCCATTTTCTAGGCTTGATTTTTCAATGTTTCATATTTTTATGTTTTTTTATGTTTTTGGATTTTTTGATATTTTTACGATGTTTTTTTATTTTTGAAATTTTCGATATTTTTGTTTGATTTTGAATTTTTTCGACGTTTTTGATATTGATGAAACATGACCTGACATTAATTAATAAAGATAAGACTAACTTGGACAAAATCCAATAGTCATACTGATCTATGTCATTATTTTGATTTGTGTGATCATTGATAGGAATGTCTGGTTTCAAAGAGTGAGTACCCCGTATAAGAGTGATCTGTTTGGTTTCAAGTGTACTCTTCCTTGTATAAGACATGTTGATGCTTAATAAAGGTTGATCGATATATTTATTAACAAGACATGCAAACCACTAGTACCACTAGTACCACTCAATGATGAACCACTAGTACCAAACCGATACTGAGAGGGGGGGTGAATCGGTACAAACACAAATACAGTCCAAAACTGGTTTGATAGCAAATGCTCCAAATGACTGACAAATAGGGATACTGGTAAAACAGAGTGCAACCGGTAACATCCAGTACAGCTCAATCAGTCATGAACCGGTCACTCAATAAGCTTCCCTCTTAGCTCAATACTACAGTATCATTATATTCTCATGCATAAACAGGTAAACTTAATCATCCTCTTCACAACAGTGAGTTCAATATGTTTTATAGACATGCATAAAACATAGAACCTTCATATGCTTAACAGGCAAAACAAAGCATCACAAGACAAAAGCATTTCACATGACACACATATTTTTCACATGGAAACCCAACTGGGAAAAACCACGGTGGGGATGAATACCCACAAGCTATTTTTTGAACTCTTTAGAAGTCCGCTTTGTTAGGAGCCTTGTCCGGTTAAAGACATTACAATAGGTTCTGCTAGGAACCGATCCTGTTAGGGATCACCCGGTTAAGGGTTAAACCCGGTAGGGTCACCTTGTTAGAGGATTTCAAGAACTCAATAGCTAAAAGGATCTCCTAAGCTCTATAGCTTCTCAGAACTCATTAACCTCAAGTTACCTGGTTAATGGATTTGAATAAAGCCTGTTAAGACCACCCTGTTAAGGGATTTTGAATCAAGCCAATTAAGGCTACCCTATTAGGGGATTTTACAACTGTTGAAGTGGTTAGAGATCAACAGGAATAACAATGATCTATTTACAGCACTCAATGCTAATGCAGATCGGTTAGGCTCCTCTTTACCTTCTGCACATTCACTTTGCAGGTATCTCTTCTCTTCTTTGGTCTGGCAAGAATCACGTATCACTTCCCTTGGATACACACTCACAACTTTTGCCAACAACCTTAGAAAGAAACACAACATCAACCTTATAGGAAACATACAGGTCGGTAGCAAAAACCCTAAACCCTAAACCTGTTAGGTTAAGCAATTGAAACGGTTCGATCCTAACTGTTGAATCATACTGCATTAAATGCAACAATCTTGAATCGATCTCAAGACATTCTCCATCATCCATTGTCCACCGATTTCATGGTAGCTGATAACCCATCACACGTTATCACCATTTGACAGACTTCGCACATTCTCGAGGTAGATAGGAATAGTCTTCTTCATGCAAGATCCTGCACGTGCACAGAGCTTACGTGGCAACATGATCTATCCTCCATCATACTGCTAACTCATCACATGAATATCACCGATTGAGTCACACAGACTTGAGGTACTCCAACCAGAAATCCTGAAGTGGAAGCTACCTACCAACCGGTAGTCATACAATGCTTCCATGTGTCGGTTCCCATAACTACATGTCATTTCATCTTGAACAAATATGCCGCTTCACTTTGGCATATAAATCGGTTCATACATATGTCAGTTCCTCTTCTCTTTTCACCTATCACATGTGTTGGTTCACACCATGTCTCATATTGACATCAATGACAACATACAATGTCATTATATCTTCATGTCGGTTCACATAATGCCAACAATCTCCCCCTTTGGCATTGATGGCAATATACAAAGATATCTTCTCCGCTTCACATCTTCTCCCATTTGCTGCAGATATATTTTCGCTTCACTCCTTCTCCCCCTTTGACAACAATGCCAAAGTGGAGGTACAATCATTTCTGTTTCATCATGCTGCTCCCCCTGAGGAGTAGCATCCTTCAACACACCAATCAACCAAAAATTTGTCTTTCCAGTACCTGACTGATGTGGAACAATTACTTTTAGTTCACCTCCTGAAGGGGAAATACCCCTAATTCACCTCTCAAATGCACAAATATTGTCTTTGGCAGAGGCTTGGTGAATATGTCTACTAACAGCTCCTTACTGGACACATGCTCCAGTGCAATCTCTTTATTCTAAACCTTTTCCCTCAAGAAATGATACTTAAGCTCAAAATGCTTGGTTCTAGAATGTAAAACTGGATTCTTTGATATATTGATAGCATTTGTGTTATCACAGAATATACTTACCGGTTCAAATACAGGGATCTTGAAGCCTTCCAGTACATGTTTCATCCAAATTGTCTAAGTGCAGTTCATGAAAGCTGCAACATACTCTACTTCCGTTGTAGACTGAGAGATACAACTCTACTTTTTACTCATCCATGAGACCAGTCTACCACCAAGAAAGAAAGAACCACCGGTAGTGCTTTTTCGGTCATCAATATTACCTACCCAATCAGCATCTGTGAACACTTTCAGATTGAAATTATTGTTGTATGGGTACCACAATCCATAGTCAATTGTTCCCTTCAGATACCTAAGAATTCGCTTGACTGCAATCAAGTGATATTCTCTTGGACTCTTCTGGAACCTTGCAGTAATGCCAACTGCATGTGCAATATCCGGTCTACTATGCACTACATAATGCAACTTACCAATCATTGATTGGTATTCCTTCTCATCAACTAGGGCAGAATCATCCTCTTTTGTCAATTTGTAACTGGTCACCATCGATGTACCAACCGGTTTGCTATCTTCCATGCCAAAAGTCTTCAGTAGCTCTTTGACATATTTGGACTGAGTGATAAAGATTCCGTCTTTCATCTGTTGGATCTGCAGTCCAATGAAGAACTTAATCTCCCCTACGAGTGACATCTCAAACTCTTTCTTCATCTCATCAGCAAACTCATGACTCATCTTGTCATGTCCTCCAAAGATGATGTCATCAACAAAAAATTCACAGATCAGGATCTGATCTCCTTCAGACTTCAAGTAGATATTGCTATCTTCACTTGTTCTCTCAAATCCAATCTTCACAAGATGGGAATTTAGGTGCTCATACCATGCCCTAGGTGCTTGCTTTAGACCATATAAAACTTTATGTAGCCTACATACCATGTCACTGTCTTCAGATAGGGCAAACCCATCTTGTTGCTCAATATACACCTCCTCTTTAAGTACACCATTTAGGAATGCAGATTTTACATCCATTTGATATACCTTGAACCTCTTAAAAGCTGCATATGCAAGAAGCATACGAACTCCTTCCAATCTGGCTACAGGAGCAAAGGTTTCTCCATAGTCTTCTCCTTCTTCTTGAGCATATCCTTTGCACACCAATCTGGCTTTATTCCTAATCGCTGTGCCATCCTCATTCAGCTTGTTTCTGAACACCCATTTGGTGCCAATGACATTTTTATGCTTTGGTCTGGGTACCAAGGACCATGTACCATTTTTCTCTATCTGGTCAAGTTCTTCTTCCATTGCCTTGATCCAATATTCATCTTTATGAGCCTCTTTGAATGATTTAGGCTCAAATTCAAAGATCATACATGAGTTTTCTATGATCTTTCTTCTTGTAAGGATTCCTACATCCTTATCACCTATGATCTGCTTAGGATCATGATTCAACTTGACATACCGAGGAATGGTCTTAACTGGTTCTTCCTGCTTTTCCTTTTCATCCTCATCTTCATCAGTATCAGCATTCACCGGTTCAGGAACACTGTTACTGGTACTCATTTGACTGATAACCAGTTCCCAGAAGGTTGCAACCAGTTCATTTACAGCTTGCTCACTACCAGTTTCCTCAGTCTTCTCAGAGGATTCATCAACTCTTACATTGATGCTTTCCATAATTCTCGGAGTCCTATTGTTGTGGCACTTGAAAGCTTTACTCTTAGTGGAATATCCTAGAAATATTCCCTCATCACATTTAGCTTCAAATTTGCCCTGATGTTCACTCCTCTTGATGTAACAATTGCTACCAAATACCTTAAAGTAGCTAACCACAGGTGTCTTACCGGTCCAATACTCATAAGGAGTTTTGTCCTTACCCTTTTTGATGAGTACCTGGTTCATAGTGTAGACTGCAGTGCTCACCGCTTCTCTCCAAAAGGTGTGAGCTACCTTTCCTTGAATCAACATGGTTCTAGCTACTTCAACCACAGTCCGGTTATTCCTCTCTACTAGGCCATTCTGTTGTGGAGTTTGGGGGCAGACAGTTGTCTCCTGATGCCAAATTCTTCACAATACTTGTTGAATTCACTGAAAGTGAATTCCCCTCCTTGATCAGTTCTGAGACATTTGATCCTTTTACCACTTTCCTTCTCCACTAATGCTCTGAAAGCTTTGAATTTCCCAAAAGCTTCAGACTTGTCTTTCAAGAATGTGACTCACATCATTCTTGAGTAGTCATCAGTGAGAATCATGAAGTACCTATCACCCTGCACACTTCTAGTTTTCATAGGACCACATAAATCAGTATGCACAAGATCAAGCAAGTTGTCAGCAGTGAAAGATTTACCTTTAAAGGTTGAGGAAGACATTTTCCCCAATTGACACTCTCTGCATAGGGTATTATCCAGTTTGCTCAGCACCGGCAACCCTCTAACTGCCTTGATCTTACTAGCCTTCACAATGTTATCAAAGTTCACATGGCAGAGTCTCCTATGACATATCCAGCTATCATCAAGCTTAGCCATAATACATGTACTTATATTTGCATTCAAATGAAATAGGTTACCTTTAGTCTACATGTCGGTGGCCACCAATTTACCATCTTTTCCTTTGATTCTGCAGACTCCATTCTTGAATTGCAGAGTGAGGCCACTGTCATTTAGCTGGGCAACACTTAGAAGGTTGTGTCTGAGACCATCAACCCAGTACACATTTTTAGCACTACTCTTTCCATTCAAAGAGATGGACCCTCTGCCTTTGACCATGCATGGTGCATCATTGCCAAAGCGAACCACACCACCATCACTAGTCGTATGGTGAAAACAACCACTATTAATGATCCACTCATTGGAATCATCAAACTAGGAGACAAGAGCCTTCTTGTCTACCACATCTTCCTTTACAGCAACAAACACAATGTCTTCATTCTCTTCATCTTCTGATTCCTCATCTGTGACACCTTCATCAACTGCCACAAAACAATTTCTCTGGTTTCCTCCTTTGAATTTCTTGAACCTTTCCAGTTTATCCTTGTTGTCACTATTAGGATAGTTCATAGCAATATGTCCTATCCAGTTATAGGAGAAACATTTCAAAGGGAGATTACCTTTGTATTTACCAGTTCCTTTTGGAAATCTCCTGGCAAGAAGAGCTTCAAATTCCATCAGAAACTCTTCATCATTCATTTCTCTGTTCTGATTATGTTCCCCACTAGTGCTAGCCTCTTTCCCTTTTCTGGATGGTATAGCAGAGGCTCTAAAAGTTGATTCTGTCTTTTGAACACTACCATCAAAACTATTCAGCTCATAGGCTATCAACTTGGCTATGATGGAGTCCAAGGACACCTTAGACTTGTCTATTGATCTCAGCTCCTGAATAGCAACGACCCTTATTGCATAGACCGGCAACAGGGATCTTAGGACTTTACTTACCACAGTGGAATCTTCTATTTTGCCACTTGCACTCTTTATTTCTCCAACAACTGTTTTGATTCTTATTCCATACTGCTGAATGGTCTCTCCTTCAACCATCCACATGTCTTCAAACTTCCCTCTCAGGCTTTCTTTCCTAGCCTGTTTTACATGCTCATCACCACCATAGATATTTTCAAGAGCATCCCATACCTCTTTGGGATTTGCCTTGTCCTGAACATCAATAAATTCAATGTCAGATAAACTACTGATGAGGGCTTCCATGACTTGCCCATTTTCTTGTATCTCTCTCTTTGGTCATCGGTGAGAGTACCGGTAGGAACAACATATACATTTTCAACATAACTCCAGTGTTGAACACCCATGCTTTTGATGAATATCTTCATCCTGTCTTTCCATATACTGAAGTTTTCCCTGTTAAACTTTGGACCTTCCCTCTTCATCATTTGACTAGGATCTTTTCCTCAAGCGGTTAAGCTTACAACACAGAGGACCTGGAGGTGCTCTGATACCAATTGATAACTCAATGATGAACCACTAGTACCAAACCATTATTGAGAGGGGGGGTGAATCTGTACAAACACAAATACAGTCCAAAACTGGTTTGACAACAAATACTCCAAATGACTGACAAACAGGGATACTGGTAAAATAGAGTGCAATCGGTAACATCCAGTACAGCTCAATCAGTCATGAACCGGTCACTCAATAAGCTTCCCTCTTAGCTCAATACTACAGTATCATTATATTCTCATGCATAAATAGGTAAACTTAATCATCCGATCTTCACAACAGTGAGTTCAATATGTTTTATAGACAGGCATAAAACATAGAACCTTCATATGCTTAACAGGCAAAACAAAGCATCACAAGACAAAAGCATTTCACATGACACACATATTTTTCACATGGAAACCCAACTGGGAAAAACCATGGTGGGGATGAATACCCACAAGCTTCTTTTTGATCTCTTTAGATGTCTGCTCTGTTAGGAGCCTTGTCTGGTTAAAGACATTACAATAGGTTCTGCTAGGAACCGATCCTGTTAGGGGTCACCCGGTTAAGGGATACCCGGTTAAGGGTTAAACCCGATAAGGTCACCTTGTTAGAGGATTTCAAGAACTCAACAGCTGAAAGGATCTCCTAAGCTCTATAGCTTCTCAGAACTCATTAACCTCGAGTTACCCGGTTAAGGGATTTGAATCAAGCCTGTTAAGACCATCCTGTTAAGGGATTTTGAATCAAGCCAATTAAGGCTACCCTATTAGGGGATTTTACAACTGTTGAAGTGGTTAGAGATCAACAAGAATAACAATGATCTGTTTACAACACTCAATGCTAATGCAGATTCGGTTAGGCTCCTCTTTACCTTCTGCACATTCGCTTTGCAGGTATCTCTTCTCTCCTTTGGTTTGGCAAGAATCATGTATCACTTCCCTTAGATACACACTCACAACTTTTGCCAACAACCTTAGAAAGAAACATAACATCGACCTTATAGGAAACATACAGGTCAGTAGCAAAAACCCTAAACCCTAAACCTGTTAGGTTAAGCAATTCAAATGGTTCGATCCTGACCGTTGAATCATACTGCATTAAATGCAACAATCTTGAATCAATCTCAAGACATTCTCCATCGTCCATTGTCCACCGATTTCATGGTGGCTAATAACCCATTCCGCGTTATCACTGTTTGATAGACTTCGCACATTCCCGTGGTAGATAGGAATAGTCTTCTTCATGCAAGATCCTTCACGCGCATAGAGCTTACATGGCAACACGATCTGTCCTCCATCATACTACTAACTCATCACATGAAGATCACCGATTGAGTCGCACAGACTTGAGGTACTCCAACTAGAAATCCTGAAGTGGAAGCTACCTACCAACCGGTAGTCATACAATGCTTCTATGTGTCGGTTCCCATAACTACATGCCAGTTCATCTTGAACAAATATGCCACTTCACTTTGGCATATAAACCAGTTCATACATATGTCGGTTCCTCTTCTCTTTTCACCTATCACATGTGCCGATTCACACCATGTCTCATATTGACACCAATGACAACATACAATGTCATTATATCTTCATGCCGGTTCACATAATGCCAACACCCCATATAAGAGCGATCTATCTGGTTTCGAGTGTACTCTTCCTTGTATAAGACATGTTGACTCTTGATAAAGGTTGATCGATATATTTATTAACAAGACATGTGATCAGTTTGATTGTAGACTTTGAGAGTTTGTTTGTTATTGATTTGATTTGATGGATGGTCTATGGTTTCTTGCTGTGATTTGCAGATTTTGATTTTTTATTTTTAAGGATTTTTTCAGATTTTTTGGATTTTTTCATGACATTTTTTATTTTTAGATATTTTTTCAGTTATGCCCCTAGTATGCAGACCTATGATGACATCATGATTTAGGCGATGCGTATGGAGATAATGAATTTTTTATATGAGTTATACTAATGCAGGATGCATGACAAAAATGTAGTTCCTATTCGAACAAGGAGTGTGTGTGGCTTTCATTCTGAAATGCACTAATTGGATTAAAGGTGTGAAACGTTTCAGAGATAGGAGTTCAATCCATTCTCAAAAGACTTAGGCCATCCAACCTAATACACTATGTAGCCAAGATTTATGAATGGAGGTGTGGAAAACTTGTCCATCAATTCTTGAAACTTTGATCTTCTTTTGCCCATGTGTGTGCATTTGAGTTCATTCTGACTCTTATAACCATCAAAGACCCTTGGAATCCTATGTGGCTAGCTACGTGAGTTATTCTGACTTCAAAAGCATCCATATAGAGACTTGATGCCAACAAGATTTTAGGGCTCCGATGAGGTTATACACTATAATCTCTCGAATATTGCTCCATTGCCAGCATGCATCCATAGCCCTGATGGAGTTATTCACATGTTCCCATAGTCAAGCTTTTTGTTGCACTTATATGCGTGATATTTTAGTTATATATATTTCCTCTTTTTTCTTTGAGATGGATATTGACATAACACTTTTTTCTTTTATTTTCTTGCCTTGACTTGTAAGTAATGAAACCTACTTGGGTATGACAATTACAGTGGCATTGAAGCGGAATATTGGATTTTTCACTAGCCACATGACCAACTAGGTATCTGTAATGACTTATATCTTTTGATTAATGTGTGACATATAGAAATTGATATATTTTGGGTAACAAGACTTGATAGCGAAACTTCTACCCAACCATGGATAAAGCTTAATCACAAGGTGGCATTGAAGATGAATGACTAGAGGCCTCCTAAACACTTCATGAACAAGTATCTAGGAAATGAGATAACCTTTGTTCCTTTCAATGCAGACAGGTGAATGACTCAGACAATCATCATGTTTTTATTGATGCAACTATATGAGAAAGCAATAATGATATGTAGCTATATGTTGTGCAATGGTGATATGCAAGCAACTATGATGTACTCTAAAATGAAGATATGTAATGCAGTAAAGAAATATACAAATGCAGTACTAAAAATTGAAATGAACCCACCCTTAGATGTAATATCTTTTTAGGTGCATGTTGTTATTGATTTGGTATGAACTATGTGTAGATAATTCATTGGTCTTTGTTTGAAGAGTTGGATGAACTTGTCTTTTTCAATAAGTTATTTAGTTGGGAGTCTTTCATGTACATTTTTTGCTATACCCTCCTTATTTTTGAATAAATCCAGTTGTGGTAGGCCTTCTTGCCCCCAGTCTTTCAAGTGTGGGTGTATGAGGCAAATTGATTTTAGCTTCGAAGTTGTGACATGAGCGGGTGCTATGCCTATTTCTATTGATGCACTTGAAGAGTGTGATGAAGCCAACCAGGTGTTGATCGCATTAGTTGGTGTTATGCTTGTTTTTCTCACCACATTGGCATTTGATGATGGGGCACATACAATTGTTGAAAAGTTGTCTTGTGTAGTATGATCTGGATTGGTGATTTCATTGATAAGGGGCTCATGAAAAACTTGTGTAGAGGCATTGGGATCATGAGGGAGACAAGGAGAAATGGTAGATTCATTTGGTGAGAGGAATTCTTGATCAGGATCTGGAGAAATAGTGGGATCTTGTTTAGGACATGAAGGTGAAGGGATGCTTTGATCTTGACTTGGAAAGAGATTATTAGGAAGTATGGAAGGTATGTCCTAATCTTTCTTGAGAGGTGGATGTTGGATGGAACTTGAAAGAACATCTTGCTCTTGAGAAACAAGGGTGTTATTATGAGTGGAATAGAAAAGAATGAGGGGATCATCATAAGATTCTTGATAGGTGGAGTCTTCATCAAAAATTGGGTATGAAGAAAGGATTTGTTCTTGATCTTGATTTATTTCATGACTGATTTCTTTTGATTTTGGATTGTCCTCCTAAAACGGAGAAGGAGTTTGCATGGGAGATTTTTGGAAGGTTCCAACTTTGGCATGATGAGGAAGGATTTTGAATGAGATCTTTTTAATCATGACTTGAATTAGATTGGATTTGTGCTATGGATATCCCTTGAGAGATTGTGTTATTGGATCGAGATGCCATGGATTGGTCTTGTGTGACTTCAGGGGATGATGAAATGGTGGATAGACATGGTTGATTTGGACTTTGATTGAAAGGGATTTGGTTTGGTTTTAAAGAATTTTGATTTTGTGTGAAAGAGGTTTGATTTTGATTGAATAAATTTTGATTTGGACTTTGTTTGAAAGGGGTTTGATTTTGGTTGAAAGAGGTTTGAATGTTGGATTGGTATGAATTTTTATTTGGAATTTGATTGAATGGGGTTTGATTTTTGTTGAAAAGGGTTTGATTTTGGTTGAAAGAGGTACTTTGAATGTTGGGTTGATATGATTGGTATGGTTGACATGTTGTGTTGAAAGAAGGTTGACATGACTCTAATATTGGTTGAACAAAAGTAGGAGTGATTTTGTTGAAGAATGAAGGTTGCCATGCTTGACTGGTCTCACAAGAAGAAGAAGGTTGGCCTAATAATGATTCCCTCATGGTTATCACCTCCCTCATCATATTTTCTAACTAGCCCCTATGGTTGCTAGGGCTAGTCATGTCTCTCATTTGTTGTTGCAAAGTATTGATTTGTTGAGCTAATATTTCTATGGATGGTGATGGAATGCGAATGGAAGGGATGAATTGTTCACCTTCCCTATGAAATGCATAACGCGTCCATGAAGTTTTCTTAATTGGTTTGGCCCTAGGATCACAACATGTAAGATGTTTTCTCCATTTCTTGAATGTTTGATTTTGCTTTTGATGTTGATGTTGACACTTGATCTTGTTGTAGGTGTTCTAATCTTGTTGATGTTGAAACTTGACTTTGTTGAGGGATTTGATCTTGTTGATTTTTTTTATTAAACATGGTTGAGATTCCACTTTGTTTTTGGTATTTTCTAAAATGTTTGAATTTGGTGAAATGTAGCAAAGGACACAATAGACACATCAAAAAGAATAGTAACGTAGAAAGAATACTTGTTTAAAGAACTTTTCCAAATTCTCATGAATGTTGGAGTCTTTTTCAAAACCCCATTTTGTTTTCGTTGTATTTGGGCAATTCGATAGCATATCAAGCAGACTCTCCTAAGGTCAAAAGGTCACAAGTATTATCACAACCCACATCTTGATACTTTGTTAGCTCAAACATCCATGTCACACCCTAGGGTGTTCCCATTTTTTTGCCTTTTTCCAGAAATTAGACCAACGAAGATTGCTCCTCAATTGGCCCGTTAGCCTAGGAGATATATGGTGAGTGTCTTGGGGGCAGATTCTTGCCCACCCTTTCACTGTGATAATACAAGTGTTTGGTTACTAACTCAATTGGGCTTCTAATTTCAAAGGTGTTTAGAAAGGGTTATGTTCGAGTGGTCACAATCAGCAATGTTTTACACTTCGTTGAGGAAGGCCTCCCAGTGTGTAGAGGTTACGCTCTATAGATTTTAATGTACCATATAAGCATTGGGGGAGACATAATGTCATTGTGACAGCATGTAACACTCGTCGCATATGATTTTCATCACATACACATTTATTTATAGTGGTTTGGATTACTTGACTTTAGTCGTTGCCACTTAGGTCATTCCCTTTCACTTGGCCTTATGGGCTACTTGGGAGGCAGGCCTTCTAAAAGTGTTATCCTAATGCAAAAAATGAAATAAAGCATGAAAAAGGTGAGTCTAGATTTTTTATCACCCAAAATAGGGGATAGCGTACACATATCACCTTGAAGGGATGAAGAACAATGATTCATTCTAAACCTTCATTGCAATGTTTTCTAAACTATTAGAGATGTTTCTCCAAAAATACATGGGATTCATTTTTAACCTTCATAGCAATTGTGAAAAATAAAACAAGTTGTTTGTGGTTTATTTTATTTGCACCAAACTGAAGTGTTTCTAATCTACCCCTGCAGAGAAAATAGTGTTAGTAGACACATGATGGGCTATCTAGCCTTATTTTTTAATTTTTTTTAGTTACAGAGCTCTGTTTTTTCATAGACAAAGAGCAATTATGATAAAAACCAATTTTTAATTAAAACAAAATGAAAAAAAAAAACTAATCTAGCAATTGCAACCTAACTATTGAGCAAATGTGAATTGATATCAGATCAATTGTGAAAAGAGATCAGATCAATTGTGAATTGATATACCATCAAATGTGAATTACCGTAGTAGCAATTGCAATGTGGTGACTGGTCAATTGTGAATTGATATAAGATCAATTGCTCATCAGTTAAAAAATAAATAAAAATTATTTTTTTAAGAAACAGCAGAAAAAGACAGAAGATAGAGAAGTTATTCGGCAATTATGTTATCCCACACCACTTGAGCCATCATATCGATGTCATCATAGAATTTGTACTTGGCTAAGAAATGGTGGATATTTCTATGATACTGGTCAATCTCCTCTTTTTCCTTAATCTCACAAAGCTCCCTTTCTGCCTTTAGGAGTCTTTGATATGTTCTTTGTTCTCTCCTATGTTTTTTTTCCCTTCTTGCACCTAAAATTTTGAATGTTACCTTTCCTGCCATTAGATTAGATACATTTTATATACAGAAAATGAAATCTCCAAAATTTAATGATTTTTCTGGGTTAGGTGCACAAGATTACACAATAAAGAAACGACAAAAGACTTTTTAATTTTGCAACCCCTTAAGGCAATTGTGAGATATTTTAGCAATTGCAGTGCACCCTTTGATCAATTGCGAAGTATTATGAGCAATTGCAAATTTCTGTGTATGCAAATGCGAAATCAGGATTCCTCTACATGTATAGATCTGCAAAATCATTCAAAACAAAAGGTGAAGATTATCATGCTTCACGTTGGGTTCACCAAATGTATCTAGGGGTAAATTAAGTGTAAATGACATAATAAGATTATTAGAGTGAATCACCAACTCTAATCTTATCAAATTAATCCTAAATTACAGTGAAATAAAGCTAACATCAATTGAATTATGAAATGAAACTAATTAAAAGCTCCCTCAATTGATGCAACATGGCTTCCATTTCTCTTCTCCAATTTGTGTAGTAGGTGGCTCTCGGGTATTGCACTGGAATTCCTGCATATGCTTAACACAAATATTTTGAAGACTGTGATTCTCTAGATTGAATTGAGAAAAGAGGTTGAATTTACAGATTTTCAACACAAAGGAGGTAAGAAATAAAACTCAAGTGTTGATTGCTAGATAGTTGATTTAGATTGATCAGTTAACAGAGTTGATTGATTTGTTAACTCAATAGATTGGAGAGTGAACTAAATAGATTGGCTAGTGAACTCAATTGATTGATTAGAAGACTAAATTGATTGACTAGTCAAAAAATAGTTGATTTGGAGTGGAAAGGGGTGATTGAAGAGTTAGCTGAGTTAACTAATTAGTCAACTAATTTGATCATTAAGTTATGATTTCAACATGTGTTGTAGAAATAAGTCGCAATTAATTAATTAAATAATATTTAATTAATATACAAGATAGGGTTAATTGAACAAAATGATTTGAGAATAGAAATTGAATGATTATAAATGTTGAATGTGATGATTAGAAGAAATAATTAATTTAATTAAATAATTAAAGAATTACTTAATTAAATAGACGAATAATCAGTGTAGGATGAAAGAGACATTTTTAGGTGTCTACAGATACCTTAGTTCAAGAAGAGATTGTTAACATCTCTTTCAAAGATCTCCCTCTCAAAGGTGAAACTTTAGAGAGTAATGTTGATCCTTCTCCTAGAGAGTTTATTCCCCATGTAGATCTTTTGATGATAGAGGATGATATGATGTTTCCTACTAATACTCTTCCTTCTAAAACATCAATGCCTACTCCTAGTCTATCTCCTAAAATTGATCTTATCCATGATAATATTTTAGTGCAAGAAGAGAATATCAACAATTCTTCCAACAATCTTGTCCATTATTCTTCTAAAATTCATAAGGACGCCTTTGATATTCCTAAACCATCTTCAATCAATTTGATACATGTGAATGAAACACCTAATAAACCCCTATTCATAGTTCACGGTGCTCTTCCTTCTCAAATTTATTAACGTAAGCCTATCTTAGTGGTTAAGGTGGATATGCTAATGATTCTTTTTGCACTCCTAAGAAACCTGTTATTACTATGCAAAGAGGTTATCCTACTAAGAGCCCTTATAAGTATGCTAATAAAATCACTAAAGAGATTTATCATGTGGTTTCTCATACCTACAACACAAGAAACAATAGGCAACCTAATCCTCTTCCAATTATCCCAACTTCACTTCCTCCCTCTCAACCTACTCTTCCACAAGCACCTTGTATATCATAGACTCTTAGTAAGGAGTATGATCTCATTGAACAACTTAAATCTACTCCTGCCGAGATTTCTATTTGGGATTTGGTTCAAAATTCACCTTCTTATCATGGGATGATACAAGATGCTTTGAAAAACTTAGATGTCTTACCTGCAGTGACACCTAATAACATGGCTTCTTTGATTGATCCTAAAAACAAACCCAAAGCTCAAATTGCATTCACACAAGATGAGTTACCTTCTCATGAAATCCAACATCAATATGATCCTCTTATGATTGTGGTTATTATCAACAATAATGTTATACGATGAAACCTTGTGGACAGTGGATCTAACCTTAGTGTTTGTAGTGTGGATATTGGATAAGATTAATGTGGATCATTCTCTCATCGAACTTGCTTGTATTTCTATTCGAGGCTTTGATAATGTTGCTAAACAATCTTTAGGTATCATAACCTTTCCTATTAAGGTAGGTCCTATTACTTTATCTACACTTATTCATGGAATGCTTGGTAATTTGACATATAACCTTCTATTAGGGAGATCGTGGATTTATAGCATGCAAGTTGTCCCCTCAACTTTTCATAGGCAAGTCAAGTTCATTTATGACAATAAGACATACACCTTATTAGTTGATACCAATCTTCAAGCTCCATTAAAAGTTGGATCTTCTTGTTCAACTACTTCCCATTCTCCCAATCCTCCTACTTCTTCAAATACATCTATTTCCTTTAATGATCTTGTTCCTTCTAGTACTCCTGATTCTTCTACTCAATCAAAATCTCCTCCCAAAGATATCTTTTCTCTCGAAGGAGTGCTCTCAAATAATGATTGGGGATCTCTAGACTTTAACCCTACTTTTATAAGAGAGTATAGAGTATCTTGGAAAGAATCTAAGGATGATAAGTAGAAATATAAGGAGGAACCTAAAGAGCAACCCACTTTGTCTAAACAACTAAGTAGCAAATGTGTGGTTGCTTCTAATTCAAATAATTATTCAAATCCTTCCTCTAATTCATATAGCACTAAGAACTATGAGGCACAACCATCTCTTTCTTATTTGACATCCCTTTATGGTCCTATTTTTCACGTTTTAGCTAAGAGTGGCTATAATGGCAATGGTTGTGGCACAAATGAACAAGGAATTAAAGTTCCTTTAGAACATAACACACATGAAGCTTCATTTAGACTTGGATATAATCCTTCTAATCCCACCAAAGCATCTAAAAGACCATCTCTCAATTGGAATGCTATATTTAGTAATGATGATGACCTCACCTCAATTAAATCATCTTCTACTTCTTTCAACACTCATCCCCCTCATAAGGAAATCTTAATGATGAACAAATATTTTTATGAATCTCCTCAAGAGATTTCTAATCCCACTTATGAGACTTTATCTTCTACTCATTATAAAATCCCTTCTTCTAGGAATAAGGCACTAATGAATTTCACTTATCCCTCTCCTAATATTTCTTGTGTGCAAGAAAAGTATGACTTAGTGACATATTCTTCTCCTATAAACTTCTCTCTTTCTAAAGACTTTTTAACATTCATCATCTTATACATGTTTTTAATCTCACTTATAGTAGATAATTTAACATGTCATATTCAAATACCTCATTCAATATATCATGTCTTTAAATAACATTAATGGCTATTATGTTTCTCATCATTATGTGACATTGGTAGCTCACTTATTGGGGGCTCATTGTCATTCATGATGGTACAATTTCATGTGAAATCATGCTTGCGGAAGAAACATAATAGCCTATTTATATTTCATATCTTCTCCCTATATATGGGGGGCAAGAGTGATTTCAAACATATCTCCTTCTTAAGATTAAAATTTCCCCTTTGTGAAGTAGTGTCTTCTATAAGGATTTCTTATTGATTGTAGAGGTGTATTCATATTTGAATTCCTTCTCTCATATTGGAACAAGCATCCCTAACGGGTATCTTAAGTACATATCCTTCATTGGGACCTCCTCCTTGGTGTTGGAAGTCTTTGATCATTCATCAATTTCTTTTCTTCATTGATTAGTATATTTTATAATAAACCCTTCTATTTTGTGAATGTGCATGTCCCTGATGGGTATCTCTTGCCTTCTTTTAGAAGAGTGTTTCTATAAATAATCTCTCTTTGATCTCATTTAAATCCTCCATTATTTTCCAATTTCCTTTATGGAGTTGCATTTTTTTTGGATTATATCTCCTGCATATCATTTATCATTTATCATGTCTTAGATAAGGTGTTCATTCTCAGAACCAAGGTCCAAACCCTTAGAGTGAGATGTTCACAATGTTAGACATTCATCACTTGGAATTTGCATTATATGTCTTATACAGGTTGAAGCATACTCGGGCATAGACTCCTATGAGGTGCTTCGAACCTCACTTGCACACACGTGCACAAGGTTGAGTGGAACTAGCGGTGTTCTCACTCTCCTGCCTTACATGGATCACCTAGATAAAACTTCTAGAGGTGAGTAGTCCATGTTTTCTCTCTCTCATCATTCTTCTCATGGATCACCAAAGTGTGTATCCATGATTTCTATCTATTCTTCCTATTCTTCTCTTTGCATTTGTTTCCATTTAAATCTTTCATCTTGTGTTAGAGAACTCTCAAATCCTCACACTCTTTGTTGTGTTGGAATTGAGGTTTAGTCCTCTTTCTTACCAAATGATTCTCCATTAGTATTGGATCTTGTATCAAATCTTCTTGTGAGCATTTGTCATCAATATTCTTTCACAATTCGATGTGGTAAACATGATACCATGTTTCAACTCACTAAATTAGCAAGCTGAAATAGGGGGCGCATATAGCTACCCTCAAATTTTCATCACCTTCCTTAGTAAGAATTTAGGTGATTTTGTGATTTTATCTAACATGCAATTTTGTAGGATGTGGTTCCCAACTGTGTACTATAGATACTGTTGGGGGCTTCATCCAACAACTTGTGGATATATCCTTTTTCATGAATGATTACTTTTCTTTACTTTAGCTTGCATATGCACATAGTATCATATGACCGCTAAAGTAGGGGCTAAATGTAGCATTGTAAATTGTACACCCTTGTTGGGGTGGTACAATTCTACGCTTAGTCTAGCACCCGCCTTAGTGTGTTTTCATCTTGCATTGTAATTTCTCTTTAAGCATTTAATTGATTAATTTAATTAAATCTAAAGTCATATTTCATCACTACCCACATCATAAAATTGGGCCCTTTACCCTAAGTGTTCCCCTTTTTATTTTATTCCTCCAATAAATCATTAAATCATAAACCCTAATTATGTCTTATATTGACCTTTAAGGCCCGATTTCGCATACCAAAACATCTCTAAATCAGTTGTAACTTTGGGATTCACTCTAATATCATTATATCTAGCAGTCCTGAAAAATTTGGTGAAAAGTTGGTCAGACATCCCCGACATTTTTCCCAAAATTTTGGGAGCATACTTCTATGATATTATAATGCTTAACCCCAAGAAATTGGCAGAAAATTCAATCTCTAAGTCAGCCTAAAGTCAAAATTAAGGTCCAGGGTTCCATATATAAGAAATTCTCTTTCTTCATTTGAAGGAAAGTAGAAAAGGAAGATCATGAGTTGAATCAATAGAGTTGGAGCGATTTTGAAAGAGCCTTCTATGTAGTGAAAGAAAAGCTTATGTGGAGTCTTCAACAACATTAATCAAGCATTTATCATCAATTAGGAGCCTTGAAGACATTGAGGAATAATAGGAGATCAAGTGGCTTATATCTCTCCCTTGGGGATTGGTATGGTTTCATGTACTTTCATGTCTTTGTATGAGCTTATTTACACCCATTTTCACAATTACATTCATATTTTAGATCATTTAGCATATTTTATATAGAGAATTCTCATTTACATTTACATGCATGTAGGGTTTACTCTCCAAAGTGTAGGGTAGCTCTACTTTCTTATCTTTCTCATTTAGGATCTTGCATACACACAAGGTTCTAGCACACACATTTTCAATACATTATCGGCTATTTGTGGAGGTGGAAATCACCAAAACAAAGTTTTTGACCAAGTTTAATCCCTATAAAGACATCCAAACCCCCTTTTTTAGTTGCAAGTACAGGTACCCCGAAGACTTTCAAGACTACTAAAAGGCACAAGGACTATCTTGAGGCCTCACATCTATCCCAAAATCATCAAGGACAGGGGCATGGCACCCTTGTCTACCCCAGGATAGGGGCGTGGCACCCTTCTCCCCCCACTTTCATGTAAAATTTGGCAAAATCTGGCAGGTTGAGGGCTCAGAACATCAAGATTGCAGTCTCTCAGTTGCAACTTCATGTTTGTAGAATCGGGACAGGGGTGTGGCACCCCTGTCTTGGGTAGTTTTACTTAGCTTTTGGTGCCAGTTACACATTCAAATTCCTCCCTCTTATTTTATTTCAGTATCTCAGTTTTAGTCCTGCAAGTTTCTACAATTTCAGTTCATATATGCTTAAGTGTTCATCTCCTAGTCTAGTTGATCAATCACACCCTATTTTTCACATCTTCTCTTCGTATACAACAAGAGGAATAGAAACCCTAAGATATAATCCTTGTCTCTCTCTTTTTTACAAGAAGTAGCCAAAGTGATCTATCTCCCTAGGCTCTTTTTTGTTCCTAATGTGTTGGTAAAAGTGGGATTAGGTCCTAGTCACCCAGTCTCACTTTTTCCCCTCCACAAGAAGAAATTGTGAATCTTAGAAAGGAACTTGAAAAGTGAAAAGATGCATTGGATAAAATATGAGGGCAGCATTGATGCATTGGATAAAATGTTGAACAAACAAAAGCACTCCAAAGACACAGAGGGTATTGGATTTTATGTTGTTCAATTCTCTAAAGGTGAAGACTCATCCAATAAATAAATACACTTCACCTCATCAAGTGAAAATGGAAACATACAAACTTTTATAGTCAACAAACCCACTGAGAGGAAGACATATGTTACTGCTACAAAGAAAAAACATGAGGATCTAAAAGGAAAATCCAAGATAGATGATAGAGGCTTCACAAAGGTCAAGGACACAAGGAATAATTCAGGACGATCGAGTTATGTTGCTTCAAGGAGACCAATGAAAAATACATTCAACAAAAATTGGTATGTACCCTAATTCCATGGCTACTTCTATAAATGTAATACGTATGGCATAGAATTGTTGATTGTAATCTTATGCATAGGTCTCCTCCTAGTTATGAAAGTAGGAATCCTTTTGCTACTCTCAGAGATGTTGATACCATTTCTTATCATTGCAATTGTGTCAATCATAGAAGTTATGAGTGTAGGAGAAAAGTGTCTTATTCCTATAGAAATTTCTCAAGTTCGTCGTTCAATAGAAATGTTAAATGTTATCATTGTCAAAACTTTGGTCATATAGCAAGCATTGTAAACTTAGAGCAGCTAAACAAAAGAAGAAAATGTCAACCTTGGAACCAAAGACAAAATCAGATCAGAATGTGATAGTAGAGAAGAAGAAAGAAACAAAACAAGTTTGGATGGAAAAGGAGAAGGACAAAAATGAGTAAAGTTTGATTGTCCAAACTGCCCTACATGCAAAAAGAAAGAAGTTATGGGTAGTAGATAGTGGCTGCTCCAACCACATGAATGGTGACAAGAAAAATTTCATTAAGATTGAAGATTGGAATGGAGGCTCAGTAAGGTTTGGAGACAACTCTTCAATCAAAATAAATGGAAAGGGTACACTAAGCATAGACAGAAAATTAAAATCTCATGATGTATATTATGTGGAAGGTCTAAAACATAATCTGTTGAATGTAAGTCAAATGTGTGACAAGGCATACAATTTTAAATTTGACTCAAAAGAATGTGAAATAAGGAAAGCTTTGGTCAATTGCTTGCAAAAGGAAAAAGGACTAATGGAAATGTCTACTATTTAAAATAATGTTTTGAATCGCAATGTATGATGGGACAAGTGGATGAGAGTTGGTTATGGCATAGAATATTGGGTCACATAAATTTTGATAATCTTGTTAAGGTCAGAAAGAGAGGGTATGTGAGGCTCATACCACAAATCATCAAGCCAATAAGCACTATTTGTGAGGAATGTCAAAGAGGCAAGCAAACCAAGGTGAGTTTCAAAACAAAGGAGTACTCGACAACAAGACCTTTAAAGCTTGTACATACTGATTTATGTGGTCCTACTAGGACAAGAGCACTCAATGGTGAGAAGTACTTTATGTTGCTCATAGACTATTTTTTAAGAATGACATAGGTCACCTTCTTGCAAGACAAGTCATAGGCTATTGAAAGATTCAAAAAAATTAGAAGAATGATTGAAAAAGAAAGTGGTTATAAATTGAAATTTCTGAGATCAGACTATAGAGGTGTTAGGGTTTCAAGCAGATCCGAAGCAAATATGAACTAACAATTATATGCAGATTTAAATACAAAAGATAAAGGAATAAAATAGGACACGGATAACACAGAGATTTAACGTGGTTCACCCAGAATGGGTTACATCTACCATACACAGTCGTCCAATCTTTCTTATTATCCAACAAAAATAGTACATCAACCTTACAATGCCTTAAGCATCCCAGCCGCTTATAACATGCATTTTTAGGGCAACAAACAAAGTCGGCCTTTTTAGGGTTTTATTACAATGTCGGTTTTCATCAACAAAAAAAATGGCAAAAAAAAATTTCTCGGGGGCTGCCACCCTTAAACCCCCGCTTTCCCGGGGCCCAACTTGGCCCCGAACCCTGGTGAGGATATGTGTTGAGTGTACAGTACTTTGCTAATCAGTCACCACATATCAACAATCTCCCACTTGGAGACTGATACTAGACGACACCACTGTACTTGCAACATCCACTGGATAAAACATTGGGACTCGACTACTATAAATTCCACAATTATCAATCAAGAAGACCAATAGAAACTAATGAAGAAATCAGCTTCTCCTGTGGAATGGCCTTCATGAACATATCGACAGGATTCTCACTTGTGTGAATCTTCTCAAGCCGTAACTGACCCTCCTCCAAAACAGTCCAGATGAAGTGGTACCTAAGCTGAATGTGCTTTGTCCTTGAATGAAAAGTGGAGTTCTTCGCAAGATGAATGGCACTCTAGCTATCGGTATACAATGGGCAATCCTCCTGTGTCTGACCCAGTTCTTCCAGAAAACATTGTAACCAAATCATCTCCTTGCTGGCTTCTGTAGCAGCAACATACTCAGCTTCAGTGGTTGAAAGTGCAACAACCTTTTGCAGCCTAGAAATCCAACTCACTACAGTTCCCTCTATAGTAAAAACATACCCTGTAGTACTCCTCTGTGAGTCAATATCACCTGCCAGATCAGAGTCAACAAATCTTCTCAAAGTAGTATTAGATCCTTTGAAACATAATGCCTTCGTAGTAGTTCCTTTTAGATATCGAAGAATCCATTTCATAGCATTCCAATGTTCCATACCCGGATTACTCACAAACCTGCTCACAACTCCCACTGCACGTGCAATATATGGCCTTTTGCAAACCATTGCATACATCAGACTGCTAATAGATGATGAATATGGGATGTTAGACATTTTCTTTACCTCTTCCTGTGCCTTTGGGCACATCTCCTTAGTCAATTTGAAATGACTAGCCAAAGGTGTACTAACTGCTTTTGCATCCTGCATGTTAAATCTTTTCAACACCTTCTTTATATACTCGCTTTGGGACAAATTTAAGGTTCTATTTTACCTGTCCCGTGTAATCCTCATACCGAGAATTTGCTTAGTTTCGCCCAAATCCTTCATAGCAAATGACCTGGCTAAATTTTTAAGATCATTTATGTGTTGCATGTTAGACCCAGCAACAAGCATGTCATAAACATAAAGCAATAGGATAATATAATTGCCATTATCCAATCTCTTAAAATATACACAATGATCAGAATGACATCTGTGATAACCGTGTTCAGTCATGAAACTATCAAATTTTAAATACCATTGTCGGGGTGCTTACTTTAGGCCATACAAACTTTTCTTCAACCTGCACACCAAGTTCTCCTTACCTTTGACCTCATATCCCTGTGGTTGCAAAATGTAAATTTGCTCCTCCAAATCTCCATGGAGAAAAGTTGTATTGACATCTAATTGTTCAAGATGTAAATCATTTGCAGCCACAAGACTAATTATAGTTCTAATTGAAGTCATTTTTACAACTGAAGAAAATATTTCATCATAATCCCAACCCTTTTCTGTGCAAAACATTTTACCACAAGTTTGGCCTTATATCTTTTCTGACCTCCTTCCTCCTCCTTCAGCTGATAAACCCATTTGTTAGGCAAGGCTCTTTTTTCTCCAGGTAAAGAGACTAAGTCCCAAGTCTTATTTTTCATCAAGGAGTCCATCTCCTCTTTCATGCCTAGCTCCCACTGTTGTTTGGCATCCACCTGCATTGCTTCTTCATATTCTTCTGGTTCACCAGAATCAGTTAATAATATAGAATACAAAGAAGGAGAAAATATTTTAGGGGGTCTACTTGACCTTGTAGAACGTCTAACACTTGCAGGAGTTTGTGGGACATTTTGTTGTTGCTGAGCATCAAGTACCTGTGGCATTTTATTTTCAGGAATCTCATCCAGCACCACATATTCTTGGTTGTCATGTTCATGCTTCTTTTCCTGCATATATTCTTTATACATAACCTTCTCATTGAATATAACATCTCTGCTTCTAGTTATTTTCTTATTTTCAAAATCCCATAACTGATAGCCATATTCATTTATCCCATATCCAATGAAGGTACATTTTTTAGATTTAGCATCAAGCTTGGTTCTGTTTTCTTTATCAACATGGACAAAAGCTTCACAACCAAAGGTTTTCAAAAAAGAATAATTTACCTTTTTACCAGTCCATGCCTCCTTTGGAATACCACCATCCAAAGGGGTTGAAGGTCCTCTATTTATCAAATAGACAGTAGTATGTACAGCATCTACCCAAAAATATAAGGGCAATCCAGCATGCAATCTCATGCTCCTCACGCATTCCATGATAGTCCTATTCATTCTCTCTGACACACCATTTTCTTGTGGAGTTCTTGGAACTATCTTCTACTTTCGAATCCCATTTAAGGAGCAGTAATCTTCAAATGCTTTGTTGCAATACTCACCTCCATTATCCGATCTGAGACACTTCAACTTTTTTCCTATCTCATTCTCAACCAAAGCTTTCCATTTCTTAAAAGTTTCAAAAACATCTGATTTTTGTTTTAGGAAATATACCCATGTTTTTCTGGTTGAGTCATCAATAAAAATAACATAATAACAAGAGCCACCAAGAGATGATACCTGAGCCGGTCTCCATACATCTGAATGCACAAGCTCTAATTTCTCACTCTTCTCTTTCCCAACCTTGAGAAATCTGACTCTTTTCTGTTTGCCATAAACACAGTTTTCATAGAACTCTAAATCAATCTTCTTTAGTCCTAGCAATATTTTTTGGAGTGAAGGATTTTCATCCCTTTCTCACTCATGTGCCCAAGCCTATGGTGCCACATTATCGAATATGTTCTTGCAACATCTATTGTTGTTGTCCCTACAGTAACTTTATCTATAGCAGCTAAGGTAGAGTAAGTGTTACCAGTACACAAATATAATGTGCCTACCTTCGCACCTTTAGCTACTACTAATGATCCTTTAGTGACCTTCCAGATACTGTCTGAGAAGGTAACTATGCAACCTTCACTACCTAGTTGCCCTGCAGAAATTAAATTTCTACTTAAGTTAGGAACATGTCTTACCTCCTACAGAAACCAGTCATTTCCATTCTGCAACTTGATCTTTATCTTTCCTTTTCCAACAATTTGACAGGGCTCATCATCACCCAAATATACCTGTCCAAAATCACCTTGAACATAATCTAGAAAATATTTTCTATGGGGTGTAGCATGAAATGAAGCCCCGGAATCTATTACCCAGGAATCATTAACGTTATCCAAACATAAGATTAAAGCATCTTGTAAAGTATTACTTGCAATATTAGCTTCCTTACTGTCATTTTCATTTTTGTCTCCTTCTTTGTTTTTTCGAGACCAACAGTCTTTCTTTAGATGACCAGGCTTTCTGCAGTACCAGCAATCTTTCTTTCCTCTAGATTGAGAGCATCCTTTCTTTGACTTCCCTCATGACTTCTCATTCCAAGGGCCTTTTCCTCTTTCCTTTGATCTTCCTCTGTTCTCCACATTCAAAACACTACTTGATGATGTTGGAGTCTCACCTGTGCTTTTCCTTTGCATTTCCTCGCTTAGGATAACACCAACAATATCATCAAATACTAAAGTATTTTTACCAGAGACAGAGTTACTTACAGCCATAACCAAGCTATTCCAGTTTTCTGACAAAGAACATAAAATCAAGAGAGCCCTAACCTCTTCTACAAAGGTAATTTTTACCAAAGACAATTTACTGGTAATTGTATTAAATTCATTTAAGTGCTTCGCTACAAATCCTCCCTCACTCATTTTCAAATTAAACAAACGCTTCATAAGAAATACCTTATTCGAAGTTGAGGGTTTCTCATACAACTTAGCCAATGTCGCCATCAAATCTATAGTCATTTTTGCTTTTGTTATATTGAAAGCTATAGACGTTGCAAGGCACAATCGAATGGATCCTAGTGCCTTTCTATCTAAAATGTCTCACTCTTCATCTGACATTGTGGTCGCTTTCTTTGCCTTTCCTTCCAACGGCCGCCACAAATCCTTTTGATATAGGTAATCCTCCATCTGCATTTTCCATAACTAATAATCCTGGACGTTAAACTTTTCAACCTTGAATTTGGAATCCTCCATTGCTCCCACTCAAATCTGAAAGTCCTGACAATTTATAGAAAACCTCACTCTGATACCAATTGTTAGGGTTTCAAGCAGATCTGAAGCAAATATGAACTAACAATTATATGCAAATTTAAATACAAAAGATAAAGGAATAAAATGGGACACGGATAACACAGAGATTTAACGTGGTTCACCCAGAATGGGTTACGTCCACCATACACAGTAGTCCAATCTTTCTTATTATCCACCAAAAAAAGTACATCAACCTTACAATGCCTTAAGCATCCCAGCCACTTATAACATGTGTTTTTAGGGCAACAAACAAAGTCAGCATTTTTAGGGTTTTATTACAATGTCGGTTTTCATCAACAACAAAAACGGAAAAAAAAATTTCTCAGGGGTTGCCGCCCCTGAACCCCTGCAGTGGGCTTCGCCCGCTTTCCTGGGGTTCGGCCTGACCCCGGACCCCAGCAAGGATACGTGTTGAGTGTGTAGTACTTTGTTGATCAGTCACCACATATCAATAAGAGGTGAATTCACATCAAATGAATTTGAAGACTACTATGAAATAAATGGAACCAGAAGATAGTATTCAACCCCTAGGACACCACATCAAAATGGTGTTGTGGAAAGGAAAAATAGGACAGTCAAGGAAATGGAAAGAACAATGTTAATGTTGGCATTGCACACTCCAATGAGAAATTGTAGGTGATTGAAGGTATAGTCATTGATGGCAACTTTGCAATCCTATGGCACTGGCACCGGCAGACTCTACACTGGCAGATAGTTTACTGACAGCAACAAAGATGATTACCGACACCCTGGTCGACATGATTTTGTTTATTGTATATTGTATTTAATTGTAACATCTTTTTGTAAGCTGACAAGGCGTATTGTAATAAGACTCATATATAAGTATGAGATCTTGTAGATCATTTAAGATGCAAACATGGGAAGATTATTGCAGAAGTAACATGCAAATATTAAGGCAAATTTTGGAGTAAGGTTTATGGTTATTGTATGAGCTTAAACCGGTACTGAACCTGGCATAGAAGATGTTGAACTAAAGCAGTACATTATATTGGATTTGCATAATCCATTTTGTAAGTCAGTGAGACTTCCTTTTGTAATTAAGTAGTGAGCTTTAGGCAGTTGGCCTTCCTGCATGTGTAGGCCCCATAGTATCCTCAATTGTGCTTAGTGCATTTATGACAATTATGCATGGCACCTCCATGATCAAAATCCCATCATTTTAGCATCATGAGCCCCGGAGACAAAGTGCCCCCATTTGTCCTAAAACCCCATTTGGGCCTATCTTAGAGAAGACAAAAATGTGTCGCGCTAACGTCCCAATAGTACTGTGGAATCTTATGCCCTGTAAATAGTTAGATGCATTTCAACGCATGTCTTGTGCTTTGCTTTCAACTAAAATGGTCATCCACACCTTTTCCCAGTTTTAAAAACTCTTCTTTTCTCATTTGGAGGGGTTCCTCTTGGCTCTCTTGGTTCTACTCTCTTGGTGACTCTTTCTTCTTGGCTCTCTTATCTCTCTCTTAATGCTCTTTTGAATACTATCAAGCTATCTCTATCTACAATTCTTTTGCAATCGTCTTGCAGCAATAAGAATGTATCTCGAGCTTAATCACACTTGTATCTCGAGCTTAATCACACTCGTATCTCGAAAAGGGGAGTTTTGCCACACGCCTTGGCTTCTCTTTATCATTTATCTATATTTTATCATTGCATACAATTTATCTATCATCTCTCTAACTGTATCTATCATCTAGGTTCATTTAATTTATCAATACATCATCTTATCTACTTGTAATAGGGGTTTGCTTCCATTAAGAAGAGTATAGTTTCTATTTGCATGTTTATCTACTAACTTTTATCCAATCTATCTATTTGGTTATCCATGGAGATGGAAACACCAAAGCAGGGGTCTGACTGAGGCAGACCCCTATATAGCCCCAACATTTTCCCCTCATTTTTGTGTGTGCAGGTGGTGAACAAATTTTGTGCAGTCATAGATAGTCAATGTGTGCTTTTAGTTAGATTTTGTGCTCTCGAGCCATACACACGATAGCATAGTGTGCTGGCATCCAAAACCCGAGACCTTCCTAGTTCTATACTATAATTTATTTTTTGTTTTGTTTCCCATTTTTAGTTTATATTTTTTCGTGCTTTATTATTTCTATACCTTCATTTTTTGTGTATTTCTCCACTAGTATAGTTTTGTTTCATTGTTGTCCCTTGGCTCATGCTTAGCGCCATTTTAAGTGAGGTAGTGGTGGATCAGTTTTCTCTCTAGTATTTATCATCTTAGAGGTAGAAAACCCCTCCTTTATACTATTACTCTTCCTTTTGGGGTTGTTACTAAGTGCTTAGATGTTACCTTTTATATTTTTCTTACATCGGATCCATTTTGGGTCAAGTTGGGACTTCCTTGGCTCTCTTCCATGAAATCTATTCCTTCTACAAATTATAGTATTTAAAATTCCCTCACAATGGGAAAATTATCATGATCATGTTGATAGCAACAATGAAGGAAATTAAGAGGGGGGGGTGAATAAGATTTCACCAAACTTAAACAAATTAACCACAACTGCAGATCTGATCATTAACAACAAGAACAAAGATAAACACCACAACAATAATACACATAACTCTCAAATTTTAACATGGAAAACTGGTTAAGGGAGAAAACCACGATGGGAGCCTACCCATAATATGATGATACTCTATAGTAGTATATATAAATATTACAATGGGGAATGCACATGCATTCAGACACATTGCATAGAGCTCACTGCTTAAATACAAGACATGGATACAACCCCCAAATGAAGAAAGGAAGGCTCACTACCTTACAAAGATCAAACACCAATCCAGATTACATGAACCGAAAGAAAAGAATCTTCAAATGCCTCATCACAGTTCTAGTTAAGCACACTGTCTGCTTTGAACCTCTCTTCTTCACTTTATCACTCTTTTGAAAGATCATATGATTGTTCACACATACAACACCCTCTAACAATATAGACACGCATCTTACATGATTATTACTCTTGTTTATACAAATCATCAAGCTTAATTTCAAGGTTGGCTCAACTCATAAGACCTAATTACAAAATTACATCACACGATACATAAATTAGTATGTGGACCAATACAATGTCAACAAGTATATAGAATGGACCTAATCAAAACCTTGAATGATGCAACACCATCGAATATCTCGCCAAGGTCATCCACAACATGCAAGATTCATCGGGTTAGCTAGAAGGTTGTATAAAATGAAGAATACCACCAAACCAAGAAAATGTTCAATAAAGCACACAACAATTAATGCGGACTAGCAACACGGATAGAACCCAATCAAAAAACATCAACAATAAATGTGAATCCACCACAACAATCACAACAACTCAATATTACTAGAATCGCCATCATCTCCCTCTTGGAGCTCAAGAACACCAACATAATTTACTGACAAACTGAAAGATACGCTTGTGGAGTTTCAAATCATGAACCTCTTGGACTAAGGACACACATGAATGTCCCAAACACTCCAAAATCTACTCAACATAATGAATCAATTTCGAAGCAATACAAACCATAAATCACAACTCTGCAATACATAACCAACAGAAAAACTAGTCATCACACAGGACCTCATAACTTGATCAAATCACCTTCTAGAGCACTAAAACTCATGTTGAATCGCCTGAAGATCCTAATCTTTGAATCCTTAAATCTACATCATCATATCTACAATATACCAACCAAACCAACTCTTTGCAACACTGAAGCACACAGACACAGGAATATGTTGACATCAATGACAACAATAGATTCCAACAACTCTAATATCCAACAATATCTCCCTTTGGCATTCATGGCAACATATGAATGTAAAAAACAATGAATGCAAAGAAAGAAATCAACTCCAACAATCTCCCCCTTAGATCATGGACACATAGCATTTTTCACATGCTTCTCTCCCCCTTTGACATGAATATAAAAGGCTCTCAAAATTGAATAACTCTTCCTCGCACAATCACAAACTGAACCACGTACTGACTACTTCATCTGAGTAGCAACACCCACTCATCAATCCGAATATTAGGATAAGACTATGAAGTCCACCATATTGAAGTATCTTAATGCATCTAGTCACATTAGGAGGGGAAATCACCCCTAACTTCTCTCTTATATATACAAATGTATCTATAGGCAAAGGCTTAGTGAAAATATCTACGATTTGTTCCTTTGTAGACACATACTCCAATCTGACTTTCTTATCACTGATTTTCTCTCTTAGAAAATGAAACTTAATTGATATATGCTTTGTTTTAGAATGAAAAACCAGATTCTTAGAAATATTGATAGCACATGATTTGTCACAATATATAACAGTAGGCTCATTATAAACAACTCTAATATCCTTCAACATATGCTTCATCCATACTACCTAAGAACAAATACCAATAATAGTAATGTATTCAACTTCAAGAGTACATAATGATATAGCATTCTTCTTCTTTCTCATCCATGAAACCAACTTCTTCCCTAGAAAGAATGCACCACCACTTGTACTCTTATGTTCATCAACATCAACTACATAATCAGCATTAGTATAAGCACTTCAAATGAATTCATCATTCTTCGGATACCACAAACCATAATCAATTGTTCCCTTCAAATATTTTGAATATCCTTTTCACAGTAGTAACATGACTTTCCTTGGGATCAACTTGGAATCTTGCACCAAGACATACAACATTCATAATGCCTAGTCTATTTAGAGTCAAATATAACAGTCCACCAATCATAGATTTATACAAAGTTTGATTAGCCTTCAGATATTCATCATCTCTTGTCATCTTGCATCCAATTACCATAGGATTTCTAATAGGCTTGGAATCATCTAATTCAAACTTCTTCAGCAATTCCTTCACATACTTTGATTGAGATTTGAAAATGCCTTTATTAGTCTATGTAACTTGCAATCCCAAAAAGAATTTCATCTCACCTATCATAGACATATGAAACTCTTTTTGCATATCATTAGCAAACTTCTTACTCAAATCATCATCTCCTCCAAAATAAATTTCATCAACAAAAACTACAACAATCAAAATGTTATCATTATCAATCTTGAAGTATAAATTACTATCAGCAGTACTTTTACAGCCAACTTCATCAAATACATGTCCAGTCCTGCATACCAAGCTCTAGGGGCTTGTTTAAGTCCACACAATTCTTTCTTTAATCAACATGCCATGTCTCCTTCATCTGTCAATGAAAATCCATCGGGTTATTCAAAGAAGACTTCTTCTTCTAACTCACCATTCAAAAAGGTTGACTTCACATCCATCTGATATACCTTGAAATTATTATAAGTACCATATGCAAGAAATAATCTAACAACTTCAATTATAGCTACCAATGAAGAAGTCTCCTCAAAATCGATACCTTCCATCTGTGAATATCCTTTACATACTAGTCTTGCTTTGTTTCTAGCAACTTCTCCATCTTCATTTAGTTTATTCCTGAATGCCCATTTAGTACCAATTACATTCTTATCTTTAGGTCTTGGAACAAGTTCCCATGTATTGTTCTTCTCAATCTGATTTAACTCTTCTTCCATAACTTTTACCCAATTTTCATCTTTACAAGCTTCAACAACATCTTTAGGCTCAATCTTGGAAATCAGACATGTCTCTTTAGCAGCAATTCTTCTCCTAGTCATCACACCTCTATTTTTATCACCAATAATTTGATTCTCTGAATGATTTAATCTTACATTCATGGGGGTCTTCTGATTGTTCTGATTTCAGTCTCTTGAACTTCTTCATCGCCAACAACATCTGGATTTACTGACTCTTTCAGATCACTCTATTTTATGCTCCAAGTTTGCACTTGCTTTGAATTAACATCTTTCTCATCAGATTCATATCTGCATGCTCTAATTTGTTTCTCATGGCACTCATCAACCTTCACATTTGCACTTTCCACTATTTTTCTCAGTCTTTTGTTGTAACACCGGTAGGCCTTGCTCTTATTAGAATATCCCAAAAGATTCCTTCATCACATCTTGTGTCAAATTTTCCTATATCCTCATGTGTTTTGATATAACATTTGATTCCAAAGATTCTTAAATATCTAATTGTAGGAACATGACCAAATCATAACTCATAAGGGGTCTTATCGGAATCACTTTTTATATGCACCTGGTTGAATATGTACACAATAGTGCTAACAGCTTCTCTCCAATATGTATGCAAAACATTTCCTTCAAACATCATAGTCTGAGTAGCATCCAAAATAGTTTCGTTCTTCCTTTCAACAACTCCATTCTACTAAGGGTTCACGAAGCAAATAATTGTCTCCTAATTCCATGCTCTTCACAAAAGGAATTAAACTCGCTGGAAGTGAATTCTCCTCCTCTGTCAAATCTTAGACACTTAAGCTTCAATCATGTCTCCATCTCCACCCTAGCTTTGAATATTTTGAATTTCTTTAGTGATTCATATTTCTCCCTTAGAAAAGTGACCCACATCATTCAAGAATAGTCATCAATCAACAACATAAAGTATATGTCACCGTGAAAGCTTCTCACCCTAGAAGGACCAAATAAATCAATATGCACAAGATCTAATATCCCATTAGATGTTTACTATTTTCTCTTGAATGAAATTCTTGTTTGCTTTCCCAATTGACATTCTTTACACATTAGTAATATCCATTCATTGGTCAGTGAGTGAATATTGTGGGTCACAAATCCCACCGAGGTTTTTCCCACACCGGGTTTCCTCGTTAAAAATCTTGTGTTATGGTGTGCTTTCTATGTTGTGCTTATTGTTCATATTTACAGCATTAATTCTTGTTTACCGATACACTATTTTGGAATGCAATTTATTTAATAATGTCAAAAAATCTGTTAACCGGCAAGATACTGATTCACCCCCCCCCCCCCCCTCTCAGTATCTTTAGGAATCCTAACAGTTAAATGAAGAAAATCTTCTTGATGTTTATTTGAAAGAGGTAGTCCACATAGTTGTATACACTTTAAACAAAGTCCAGCTAAGAGTGAATAGAAAAATGACACCTTATGAGTTATGGTACGATAGAAAACCCTCAGTCAAGTACTTCAAGGTGTTTGGTAGTAAATACTTTATCAAAAGAGATGAGGATGAGTCAAGATGTGATGAAGGTATTTTCATGGGGTACTTAACTCGTAGCAAGGCCTACAAATGTTTCAACAAAAGACTAAAGAGAGTGGTTGAAAGTGTAAATATCAGGGTAGATGAGGATCTGCATAAAGGAAAGCAAAACACAGTAAATCAGATTGAAGAATCTTATGTTGAAGAGGAAGAACAATCAGGAAGTGAGGAAGAAGTACCTAGAAAGGCACCCAATAGATATATACAAAAGAATCGTCTTAAGGATCATATTATTGGCAATAAAAATGAGGGTGTGCAAACTAGAATAAGACATGCAAGAAATAATGAACAGGTGAATTTCTGCCTTATGACTAAAATGGAGCCAAGAAATTACAATGAGGCTAGCAAGAGTGAAAAGTGGATGAAAGAACTGGAGGAAGAGTTGCAACAAATTGAAAAGAACAAGACTTGGGAGTTGGTTCCAAGACAAGTTGATAAAAATGTCATTGGGACTAAAAGGGTCTATAGGAACAAGATGAATGAAGAAGGCAAAGTGATAAGAAACAAATCCAGATTAGTTTGCAAGGGATATGCTCAAGGTGAAGGGATAGAGTTTGAAGAAACATTTGTACCAGTTGCAAGACTTGAAGCAATCAGATTTCTTTTGGCATTTTCATTCTATACGAGATATAAGGTATACCAAATGGATGTCAAATCGGCCTTCCTTAACGGAAATCTTGAAGAAGAGGTATACATAGAGTGACCTGAAAGATTTCAGCTACATGAAGATGAGAACTTTGTATGTAGATTGAGAAAATAATTATATGGTTTAAAGAATGCACCAAGAGCATGGTATTCTAGGTTGGATAAGTATCTACATTAGCAAGGTTTCAAAAATGGGTGTGTTGATAGAAACTTCTATATAAAGGCAAATGTCAATCTTATTATTATAGTGGTTGTTTATGTTGATGATATTATATTTGCAGGTAATAAGGATGCCCTGTGCAAGGAGTTTGTAGATCAAATGCAATTTGAATTTGAGATGTCCTTTCTTGGAGAGATGTCATACTTTCTTGGTTTGCAAATTTTACAATTTGACAAAGGTATATTTATATCTCAAACCAAGTATGCTAGAGACATGTTGAAGAAGTTTTAGATGGAGGACAACAAACCGGTTAGCACCCCCATGGTGACAGGATGAAAATTAGCAAGGAGGATGAGTCACCTAATGTGGATGAGACTTTATATAGATCAATGATTGGTATCTTGTTATATCTAATAGCATCAAGACCGGATATAGTTCAAGTAGTATGCATAGTGGCCAAATTCCAAGCAGCTCCTAAGCAATCACATGTCAATGCAGTAAGAAGAATATTCAAGTATCTGTAGGAAACACTTAATTATGGACTATGGTATCCAAAGAATGGTGATTTCACTCTACAAGTCATGTATGATAATTCAAGTGCTATAAATATATCAAATAATCCTGTCATGCATTCTAGGACAAAGCACATTGCAATCAAGTATCATTTTCTTAGGGAAAAGGTTGCAGAGAAAGAGGTAAAAGTTGAATAAGTGTGCACTAGTGAGCAAGTAGCTGCTATCTTCACTATTCCACTGCCAAAATATAACTTTGCATATCTGAGACAAAAATTGCATTTTGTTCCACCTTCCTTCAGCTTTTAAGCATTTTTATGTAGTTTGTGGTTCAACGGGAGCATATTGTTTTACACTTTTTGCCTTTGAACCTCATTCTTAGTCTTAGGGGGAGATCAAAATGTTTTATGAGCAGTATGGGCACTTCTTTTTATATTGTAATAATGGTTCATCTAGCTTTCAGGTAGAACAGGAAGTCCAAATTTATGCATGTGGAGATGGTCTCAGGGGGAGAATGCATATTTCCAGCAAAATATCCATCTTTTTGTTCCTCAAAGGGGGAGAAGAACAAGTCTAAATGAGTTATCTATCAGGCCCTTTTCCATTGTTGTCAAAGGGGGAGAAGATTAGTGTGGTTGACATCAATGTCAAAGGGGGTGTGAGGCCCTACCCCGAGCCCGTCATAGCACTTCATTTATTTTCATGATAGACTTATTATTTGATACACTATTTTGATGTATTATGGATTTAGATACTAATTGATAGGTGATTTGATCTCATTGGATATGATGCATTCCATCTTATGTTGATTTTAGTACTTATGATTGATGATGATATGATACATTTATGCATGTCTTATGGAGAGTTGATCTATATGATGCTTATGATGATGCAATTGAGTAATTGATTACATATGGATTTGCTAGGAAAAGTGTTATTTGGATACTATCTCTATTGTTCTTTGATTTAGATCAATTTATGAGATGTTGTGAAATTGATGTTATGTGTCTAATGTGTATTTCCTTTCATATACTTAAATATGCATGTGGTTTTGGACTACTGGTGTGTGAAATGAGATGTGCAGGAAATTAATCCATGTGACCATGGAAATACACGGAGAACTAAGGCCAAACCTATGTGCCATAGTAAAGCCAAGGGTTGTCTATTTGGAGAGATAATACCTTGTATGTGATGTGTTTAATTTCGTATTAGTGAATTCTTGAGTGTATGTTCAAATTTCTAATTGTTAATTTTAATTATTTCCTAAAAAGGGCATGCCAAGTGTATTTTGTGATGTGTATTTTATGGTGTCACTTGACAATTGTGATGTGTTGTGAGTTGGCATATGGCGTGTCCTTAAGAGGGTAAATGTGAAACCCTATGCATTTTCAAATATCTTGTTGTGGTCCCAAAAGATAACTTGGTTAGAGAGCCTTTAGTTTGGTCAAATCAAGTTTGACCCATAGATAAACTTTAGGTGGGTTTTTGGGGGGTCAAACTAACTCCTAGGGTTGAGATTAGGTCACTTTTGAAGGCCCATTTAATATAGCTATGGGTAAGGAAAATTTTTAGCCATGTGACCACTTATATGTGATTGCCAAGTCACTTCAAAAGTGGATTTTCCAAGATGGACGAAAAATCAACATTTTGAAGATTGACCCTTGGTAAGACAACCTTCCATTTCAGTGATTATTTCTCTTCCCCACTTTCACTTACCTTTTTAGTTTCCATTTTTAGAAACCATGTAAGAGGTTGAGAAAACCAACCTATGGGATCTCACATCCTTTCCAAGGAAGTTGGAAAGTGTGTGGAGACCTACTTAGGGATGAAATTCAAATTGGGAACTTTGATCACCCGCTCTCCAATCTTGGAAACTAAATTTTTAAGTAGGAATTTAGATAAAAAATTTGGCTAAGTAAGGAGACTATTAAGGGGAATTGGGCAGCTCTTCTACAACACACATACCATTGGTAGGAGTAAAAGTTGGTGAAATTCTTCCATAGTCTAGTTACATTTATATCCTTATGTGTTATTCTGATTTTTGTGTATAGATTGAGTGTGTGTTTCCATATCTATGAATATGAGGATGATATCCTATTGGAAGAGGAGATGGAAAGAGAATAAATTATTGGAGAAAAAATTGCTAGAACCTAAAGAAGGACTTGCAAAACTTCCTATTGAAGGTGAGAAGATGAATGTTGCAGCGATTTATGAAAAAGAAGATGTTGAAGGAAGTAAAGAAAAAAATATTACAATACAAAAGGAGGAAGAGGTGATAACTAACTTTTCTATATTTTATACTTTAATTTGTACTGGGATAAAATGGTGAAGATAGAGGATGTTTCTATAGTAGTGGTGACAAAGGTAAATTTTTATGAATTTTGTGATGTACAATTTGAGATGGATTTATTTATTGAAGTGAGTGAGAAAGATTATTGTGTAGTGATAGAGTGGAATAGAAATTTCATATTTGTATGTGGAAGTTGTGAAAGGATGTGCATATGAGACTTGGTGAAGGTGGTCGATTTGGGGTGGGTGAAAACCCACGATGGAGGAGAGGAGAGGAGTAATTCTTTGGAAGAGCAGGATGGTTCATTGTGGATATGAGTCCATGAGATGAGGAAGGAAGAGAAGCATAGAGATGGATTGTTGGACAAACATGATGATTGTTCCAAATAGGTGTTGGAAGAGGATGAAGAAGAGATGAAAGAAGAATGGTGGCAATTATAACATTGAAGTATGCTACAAATAGTTTACTAACTAAAAGAGTAGTCCTACTACTCAGGTCGACTATTTTGAGCCTATTCTCACAATATTTTTACTCGGTGCATTTGATGTAGGAGCATCCACTAGCTAGAGGTGAAATGCCATTGCCAAAGGATAATATAAGGAAATAAAGCAAATTGGAGATGAAAAGGTTATTGTAAGAATTCATCCAAGATTTATTTATTTATTTATTTTATGTATTAATAGTTTCCAAATGTTAATCATTTAAAAATAAAATAAAAATAAGTCATATATGAGAAAGTGTGCAACTATATATAGAGAAAAATGACAAAACAAATCAAGGGCAAGTTTTGACTCCATGCGAAGCTAGCAAAGGATAAAATCTGCATTGAATGTGAATAGACAAAAAAGAAACAAAGTGAATTAGAAAAGACATATGCCTGTGGAAGGAAGCTAGTGGTTGTGTAGGAGAGAAAGAGAAAACAAAGTGAGTGCGTAAGAGACTTTTCTAGCAATTGTATAAGGGTGATAAATGAATAGGAAAGGAATGCCAAAAAATAGATTGGATAGGTTGAATAATGTATGGGAGATAGAGGAAAAATCTACAGTGAGACAACAATGTGCAGTAGAGAGAAAACATAAAGAGTGACAACATAAAGAGGTGATTGCACAACAAAATGGTAGAAATTAAAAGAAGTTTCATTTTTAAGAGTGCGTATTTAAAATGTGCACATGGAAGAGAGATTGCATAGGCAATACAATAATATGTAGAGATGGGGGTTGATAGATAGATGAGTAGAGTGTTGGTTGTTTAAATGACCAAAGAAAGAATGAGAGTGTGGATATTGTAGACATGAGGAAATTTAGGAGAAGAGTGTGAGCTCTGAATAAATTAGAGAAAGAAAACTTAGTCTCACATAGATGTTAATTTCAATTTCAATTTTAATAAACAATTGACATATATTTTTTATGTTGTAGTTGTTTCAAGTCAATTAAAATAGGCGCCTGTTGAATTGGCTGAAGAATTGGGTTTATGTGATCAGTCAAAACTTTGATTGCAAGCTTATGTACTCTAAAGAATGAATGGAAGGTTTTGGGACTCATAAAATTTGAGATTTTGAGAGGCCCATTTTCAAGATTTTGCATCTGCACTTTCATTTTGGTGTCGCTTATAAACTTTCAGCAAGTGCTATTGGCAGGTAAATGGAATGGTGTGAAAAGGGGCTGAAGAAGGTTTCAAAGCAAAATGCAAATTGGCAAGCAAAGCACCCAGCCCTCCCACGATGCAAACAAAGGCTAAGAAATTTCCAAGCAAGTGCATTGGCTATTGCAGCGCCATTGAAATCCTCAAATGAATGCAAAACCATTTATCCCACATTGGTAGTGGGGAGGATATTTTCGCATTTAAATACAAAGCCACATATAACTATAGTGTTAAAGCTTAAGGGATTTTGGCAAGTGGAAGCTCAACGACCCAATGGACCTCATGCGCACGCATCTCAAGGTGTCCAAATTTTGGGACAAGCTAGTGAGAAGAGGCTAAGGGTCATGCAAATTGAGAAGATCCAACAGTAGATACGAGGAAGATCAACGGTGGAGTAAAATTTTGGGACTATCAACGGTTGTCACTGTATCACGGTTATGAAGTGCCTGAAATGTTATCCATCATGACTTGGCAACAAGGCAGGCCCAGGTCCAGGTGACAGGTCCAAGTGGCAAGACAGCTAGATGCCAAGGCGAACTAGAGGCTGACATGTGGCGGGCCCGACAGAAGGGGTGAGCGGCAAAAACCAACTCGAGACCTCACGACCAAAGCAATTTCATTAACAATCTCCAGCTTGCTAGCATAAAATGCTAACACCCAAAAAAACTCGAGACCTCACGAGCGATAGATCAAGGTTGATCCAACAGTGGTCACTAGGTCGCAATAGGAAACTGCTCGTTGGAATATCCCTTGCGACCCAGCGACAAAGAAGAGCTTCATTCCGACGGTTAGTGAGGTCATGCTAAGGTGGCAAGACAGGGACTCTGGAGCCAATCAAAGGGTGCCATGTGGTGGGCCCTACATAAGAGGTGGGTGGCCTAGGTGTGATAACAACCGTGCAAGTTGGAAATGATCCAATGGTTGTCGCTATACCACAATTGGAAGTTGCATGATGAATATCCATTGTGGATCAACGACAAAGAAGAACCAAAGTGAAACAATGGGTCTGGTGGCCCTGACATGGCGGATGAGGTGGCGAATTGGTGGATTAGCAGACGAACCAGGAGATGAAGAATGAAGGGATGGAATCTTCAATTTATAGGAAAAGGAGAGGAAAAATGGATGGCTAGGATGGATTCAAGATGAAGGGCTATGATTGCTTGTGAGCTCCCACAAGGCCCAAGAGAGGGTGTGGAGACCAAGAGATATGCCTTAAAGGCATTTCTTGTCTCCACGCTCCTTAAGGTACATTGGGAAGACTTCCTAAGGTATCTTGAGAAGAGCAAGGTGCATTGGGAAGACTTCCCAATGTTCCTTGAGAGGAGCAAGGGATGTGACATTCCTTGAAGAATGGGGAGGAGGAATTTAAAATTCTCCAAAAAGGGATAATCATGGGGATTGGAGGAATAAGAAGGAATTAAAAATTCCTTGAGAGAGGAGATGCCTAGAGGATTGTGAGATTTTTAAAATCTCACATTTGCCTAGGAAAAGAGTATTAAAAGCTAATGGTTGGATGGAAGGGACAAGGGGTTGACTTTGTGGCTAATCATGATGATTAGCCACTAGCAACTCATTAGGAGGGGATTAGAGGAAGAATTAGGTGGGATAGGATTTGTAGGCGGATTTGACTAGGAGAGAGAATGAGTGGAGGGAATTAAAAATTTGAAGAATAATGTTAAGTGGGTTTAGGGAGTTTCTAGAATACTTTATTAGGTTAATGATGAATTAAGAAGATGATTTGTAGGAATCATGTAGGTTAACTAATTAATTGAAATTAATTAGCCAAAAGGAAGATTTGTGAGGATTTATTTTTTTTAGAAGAATAAAGAAAGGGATTGATTTATTAAATAAATCAGTCACATACTATAGTGACAATATTAATTATATTTAATTAATACAGAGGAGAATTTGAATTAACATAATTAATTAATTAATTATGTGAAGAATTAAAAATAATTAAAAGTAATTATTTTTAAGTGTCTACATTTTGCCCCTCTTTGAAGCGAGGTGTGATGACGCATTGATTCAAAGAATAATCTTGTTTCTTTGATGATGATATTGATTTGATAGGATGCCCCAACTCTTGATTACTAAATTCTTGTATGATGATGCCCCCTCGGGAGATCAATTGAGATAATTGATTTTTGGGTTTTTGCGAGATTGATATCCTAATAGATTTGGTTTGATTTCTACAATTGTTGTTTGATGAAAATGCAAGTTCTTCGATTAGCTTGATGGCTTAGGTAGGTAAGATTGAAAAATCTTGTTCGATTCAATTGATAAGATCTAGATTCAGTCTGGTTTCAGGAAGGATTCATCCTGTATAAGACATGATTGATCACAACATCTAGTTTCAGGAAGACATGATCAGAGCGTCTGGTTTCAGGAAGGATACATCCTGTATAAGACATGATTGATCACAACATCTGGTTTCATCAAGGATACATCCTATATAAGACATGATCAGAGCACCTGGTTTCAGGAAGGATTCATCATGTATAAGACATGATTGATCACAACGTCTGGTTTCAGGAAGGATACATTCTGTATAAGACATGATCAGAGCATCTTGTTTCAGGAAGGATTCATCTTGTATAAGACATGATTGATCACAATGTCTGGTTTCAGGAAGGATTCATCTTGTATAAGACATGATCGATCACAACGTCTGGTTTCAGGAAGGATTCATCCTGTATAAGACATGATCGATCACAACGTCTAGTTTTAGGAAAGATTCATCCTGTATAAGACATGATCATAACATCTAGTTTCGGGAAGGATTCATCCTATATAAGACATGATCAAAATCATAATTAATTATGTGAGGAATTAAAAATAACTAAAATAATTATTTTTAAGTGTCTACATTTTGTTGGTGTGTAGAAGATAGAAGGAGAAAAGGATGCCCCAACGTAAAGCATGGGAGGTGTATGCCCCCTTGAGAATTTTTTCAGAAAAAGATGAAAAATTCTTGAAAAAAAAAAGAGGAAGAAGAATCAGGTGTAAGGGATAAATGAGGAAAAAATATGAAGTAGTCATGAAGAATTTGGAAAGAAGAATAGGAGATGCGAGACCGTGGAGGACAATGGGCCCTCACGGGGGCCCATATAAGCCACAATGGACCCAATGAGTGGTCATTATCACACACAAGCCTTGGAGCCACTCAAAGTGAAGAAGGAGAGAAGGAGAGATGGATTGCATTCCAATTCATGATCATCGCGCGGAGAGGATCTGACGATTCGACCGACCGAGGAGCTATGGACCACCGGTGAGTAGGTCTATCTGTCTTTTGAAATTTGTGATTTTAGGTAGATTGTAGGGATAGAAATGGGGATAAAGAGTAGGTGAGGCGCTCGCGTTGATCGTTGTTTCAGCGTGCGCGCCCCTAGACCAGCGCGAGCGCTCGCGATCAGCGTGGGCGCTCTCCAGGAGCTGGTCGGGATAGGGGAATTTGGGAGGGCTATGGGAGAACCGGTGCGGGTGCTCACGTTTCAGCGCGGGCGCTCACACTTTGACGCAGGCGCTCACATTTCAGCACGGGCGCCCAAGGCATTACGCAGGCGCTCGCGTTGACGGGTTTTGAAGGGGAAAACAGAGAAAAAGGGGGGTGTCTGTTGGCGTGAACGTCTGCAAAATAGCGTGTGCATCACGGTTTTGGCGTGAGCGCTGGGTAAATCAGTGCGTATGCCTGCGAAGGGGGGATGCACTTTTTGTTTAGAATTTTTGGCATGGGAGAAAGGGTATGGGTGGTTCAGGAGGTGAGGAAAGAGTTTTTTGGGCATGAAATTAATGTTTTGGTTTAATTGATGCAGGTGGAGAGGGCACCGCTGTCTTCGAGGGAGCATTGGCCTCCCATGATGAGTCTCTACCATGAGCTAGGTCGTGATGAGTTGGAGGTTCTAGATGCGCTGGGGTTGCATTATGTAGGTAGGTGGCCCAGGATTCGGGTGCATACTACTATGATGACTGCATTGGTGGAGAGATGGGATAGTCGGTATAACACCTTTCGTTTACTAATTGGAGAGGCGACTGTGACTCTATTAGATGTTTGGAGGATCTTGAAGATCACCGTTCGTGGCGCGATCCCTGAGTATCAGTTGGATGCGGCCAATTTTTATCTGAGGGAGGTGTGTGAGTATGAGACGCCACCGATGCTAGATAGGAGCAGGATGCACCTGGGCTGAGCAATGGCCATTCGGTAGATTTCGCAGTTGGTTTTAGTGATTTGCGGCTTTTTGAGTGGGTGGATTCTTCCGGATTTGGGTGGATACAAATTTCCTATGGGGTGGAGTAGATGCGTGTATTTCATGATTCATGATGGTGTTCAGTATGCATGGGGCTCAGTGATGCTTGCCCAGCTATATCATGACATGCACCTAGCGACTTATAGAGAGTACGTCAGTTTATCCGCTGGGGTGACACTCTTACACATATGGGTGTGGGAGCATATTGCAGTGACTTGGCCACTGGGTGCTAAGGACAGGCGGCCACGGTAGTCATTTGTGGACAGGTACAGGGGACTGTTGCACTACACACAGACAGCATCCGTGTGGTTTTGGAGGAGGATTCTAGATGAGCTGGCGTAGTTCACATGGAGGCCATTTTTGGGGTGTGAGCGGTGGAGGGATGATTGGAAGCTTCATTGGGTAGGGGTTGAGATGTGAATTTTTGGGAGGTTAGTCTATATCATGGAGTATTATACTCCATTTAGGGTGGCTCGACAGCTTGGGAAGGTGCAGGATATTGTGGGGGATATTCCAGTGTGTCCCGAGATTACACGGGAGGCGAGGTATTAGGGGCCTACAGTGAGTCCCTTGGATGGCCGGATGAGCTTCCAGACAGCATTTCACATAGTCTGGGATGAGCGGATGGGAGCAGGGGAGGATCCAGGTATGACAAATGGTTACCAGAGCTGGTGGGAGGGGCACTTGCCAATGCGGCTTACTATTCTGGGAGTTTTGGATGATGAGGAGTTAGAGTCGGGGGTTGATCAGGTGGTGGATGGGGAGGATGATGGCCCAGGAGAGAGAGTTGTAGTTTGGGCAAGGCGTGATGCGAGCGGGAGGCAGAGGAGGGTCCGAGTTGTGTGGCGGAGGGTTCCAAAGGAGGAGGGAGGGGATGGAGAGGATGCCCCAATGGGAGAGGATGCAGAGGTCGCAGTTGGCGAGAGAGAGGAGGCTGCAGTTGGAGAGGGAGAGGCTGTGCCCATGGATATTCTTGAGGCACAAGCAAGGGAGAGGGCAAGACCGTCATAGGCTGATTTTGATCGATTACAGCAGGAGCAGGATAGCTATCGGGCGAGGCTTCATTCAGTGGAGGATGAGCTGCAGGTAGAGAGGGCTCGAGGGGAGAGCCTGGAGGTAGAGGTGGGGTGGCTGACACAGGAGATATCTGATCTGATAGAGAGTCTACATACTACCAGGACAGTGGTGGATGCCTTGACGGCGAAGGGGGAGGAGGCAGAGAGGATGTTGGAGGAGGCCCAGACAGGTACAACTATAGGAGGGCTACAGGATGTCATTCGGTGGCACGATGTTGATTTAGAAGGATTATGGGCCAGAGTGCAAAGGGTGGAGGCGGATGTGGTATGGTTGTGGGGGGAGAGGGATGCAGCCCGCCAAGCATTGGTTCCTGCAGGATTGGCATAGATATTTTTTGGCAGTCTGCAGTAGCGAGAGAGAGCAGATAGATCAACCCGAGAGGCATAGTATTATAAGGGGTTCTATCATGAAGTGGTGCCTGTAGGACAGCGAGCAGCCTCATATACTAAGAGTGTGTGGTCTCACAGGACCCATAGTCAATGGCTGACTCAGAGCCAACAGACAGGGGGATCAGTGGGTTTTTCGGCCACCAGCAGGGGGTGTAGGAGGATCAAGAGGGGGAGGTACATCAGAGGGGGGTGGTGTAGCAGAGGGGGGTGGTGAGACAGGAGGGGTGGGCTAGCTCCTTGTATTGCTTGTGTATTATATTATGACCCTTCGGGATTATCATTGTATCATGACAGACATATTTACCTCTCTATATATATACATGATTTGATTGGTGGCAGATGATGTGTAGCATTTATTATGATGGATTATTCTTGTTTTTCTTATGATGTCATATATGGATGCGATCATGGATGTGCTATGCTGACCTATTTTGTGATGCAGGGTGGATGCTTATATATGTTTGTTTATGATGTGTTGCTGACATAGTTTTTGGATGCAGGATGAGTGATTTTTTATGCTTTATGTATGAATACACATGTGTGAGTGATTTATGATGCAGTCTAAATGTAATGCTATATGGATGAGTGTATCTTTTATTTATGTGATGCAATCTTATATGGTAAATGGTTTGTGGAAAATATGACTGTCTAAGAAATTCACTCTATATGATGTGAATGAATTAATAAAAAGGGGGAATATGCTAATAATAACACAATGATCTTAGATAGAAGAATATGCAATAGGTGGGATGTGGGGGAAATTGAGAACTCCATGGGATTATTGAGTTTAGGATTTGATGGAATGATGGTGAAATTTTGTGCACAACAAATGTGGAGAGCCAACCTAGTTTGATATTGCCCTGAGTGACTTGCACCATTAATTATAGAAATCAGGGTGCCACGAGAAACCTAAGGCATGGACTGACTCTTTAGACAAACAAGAATTTCTTGCACACAACAATGCAAGTGTTAAGAAACATTAATACAAGGTTGTGGGTTCGTGCAAGGAAACCCTCAAACACACTGATACCTCTTGTACATGAGAAGGTAAGTGTTGATAAACACTAGTACCAGATCGTTGATTTATATAAGAGAGATCCAAAACATGCCCTGCTATGAAAATATGCCCCAGTATGCGCCTATTGTAACATACCTAGATATGGTAAACCTAGGCAGTCATAGATAGTTGCAGTCTTAGGGAAAAAGATGCAAGTCTAAATGAAAAGATCCAACAAAATCTAACCAGTCAATTCTTCCATGACCAAATGATACCTCTTGCCAAGAGTAGGACTAGGATGGGGGATTAGGTTGTCAGGTGAGGGAATGAATCATCCCTAGGGCAAAGTCAACTTGTTGATTTAGGCAAGTGATTTTTATGATTTTGGAAAGTGACCTACGGACTTGGGATTAGTTCTCAAGAGTTCTTGAAGCTTACAGACAGGCATATAAGCTCATTTTAATGGGACATTCCTTGTTCATGATTCAGGTGAAGACTCATCATCATACGCATGTTTTATTAAGAGGCGGAAGAGAAGGAATGTTGTGAATGGGAGGACTAGATGGGGGGGATTCGCAGTGTCGATTGGATAGACAATGAATCCGATTATTTAGCTTGGCGCCTGCATAGAGGTTTTCACCAAGGTACTCGTCCATAGCGCCACAAAGTGGTTTTCACTGGTGGACGGATTGTTTTCTTTTTCTGATTTTCTCTTTTTTTTTTCTTTTTTTTTTAATATTTTTCTTTATTTTTTTATTTTATTTTTATTTTTTTTGACAATATAGGACTTCCTGAGGACTAGGCATAAAATCTTTTGAGGTGCATGATATTCATTGGATCATCCAAAGGATCTCCTTCAAGAGTAACCAACTAATAAGTTCTTCATCCATATTTTGATGTGATTACATATGGTCCAAGCCAATTAGGCTCGAACTTGCCTTTCTTTTCTCTTTCTTGGAGGTTTTTCTGATTCTCCATGAGGAAAAGATCACCAATTTGGAATTCTCGGGTTCTGACTTTGTTGTGATAATTCATGCACAGATGGTTCTGATATACCCGGAGATGGTTCAAGGCCTTGAGGCGCCTTTCATCTAATAATTCTAGCTCTTGTAATCGGGCAATTATGTATTCTTCCTCTGGTAGGATATTTTGCAGTGATACCCTTAGAGAGGGGATCTCGATCTCAAGGGGAAGGATGGCTTTAGAGCCAAAGACCAGAGAATAAGGAGTGGCACCTATGGCGATGCAGATGGAGGTGTGATAGGCCCACAGAGTAGGATAGAGTTGGAGGTGTCAATCATGACCAGCTTCATTGACTGTCTTTTTGAGGATCTTGATTAGGGTTTTATTAGAAGCCTCAGCTTGGTCATTGCCTTGGGAGTAATATGAGGTGGAAAAGCGATGTTGAATGTTGAATTTTTGGCAGAGTTCTTTGACATCCTAGTTTTTAAATTGTCTCCCATTATCTGTGATAATGACTTTGGGAATGCCATATCAGCAAATCAAATAGTTTAGGATGAATTTGGATATCTGTTTACCAGTGGTAAAAGTGAGAGAGATAGCCTCTACCCACTTGGTGAAATACTCAGTGGCAGTGATAATGAATTTATGTCCGTTGGAAGATGGAGGGTGGATTTTCCCAATGAGATTGAGCCCCCACTGCGAGAAGGGCCATGGTGTAATAAATGGTTGAAATTCTTGTGATGGTGCATGAATCTTGTTGCCATTTTGCTGGCAAGGGATGCATTTCGTCACATAGTTATATCCATCTACTTCCATTTTAGGCCAATAGTATCCTGTTCTCAAAAAATAATTAGCCAATGTGAGCCCACTTGAGTGTGCCCCACAGATACCCTCGTGTACTTCACGTAATGCCCATTTTGCCTCTTGTTTATCTAAGCACCTTAGGAGGGAACCATCGAAATGCCTTCTGAATAGAGTGTCTGCAAGGATGGTGTAACGAGCACATCGGCGAATGAAGGTTTGTTGTTGGGTTTTAGTTAGATGTGGGGGAATGGTATTGTCTTTGAGGAAAGTGAAGGTTTCTTGGTACCAAGGGGACTCAGGACCAACGAGAACACACACCATTTCAGACTCTGGTAGGTCATATGCTGGTATAAACAATTGCTCAACCAAAAACTCACACTTCTGGCTATGTGCTGGCATCTGAAGGAGGGAGCCAATGGTGGCCATTGCATCTGCAACCCTGTTGTTAGTTCGTGGGATTTGATCAAACTTGATTACTGTGAAATGTTGTTTAAGATCTTCAACCATAGTACGGTAGGGAAGGAGTTTATCATCTTTTTTCTAGTACTCATCATTGACTTGTTTTATGACGAGCTGGGAATCGCTATAGACTTGTAACTCCTTTATTTTTCAATGGATAGCCAAGCGTAAACCTATGATAAGGGCCTCATATTCTGCTATGTTGTTGGTACATGCAAAGGCTATCTTGTATGATTTGGGGATGCCATCTCCTTGAGGTGTGACCAATAATACTCTTGCCCCCGATCCATTTTGGGTGTAGGAGGCATCAAAGTACAACTGCCATGTGGAGGATGTGGTAACAGCCATAATGAACTCATCTGGTAATTCTGTGAGAAGAGGATGGTCACCTAGAAGTGGAGCTTCAGCCAACTGATCTGTAATGACTTGTCCCTTGATTGCCTTTATGTCCACATATTCAATGTCAAACTCACTTAGGAGCATGACCCATTTGGCGGTTCTACCAATGAGAGCATCTTTTGACAGGAGATATTTAAGTGGATCAATTTTAGCAATCAGCTTTGTTTTGTTGTTTAGCATATAGCGTCGGAATTTCTGTGTGTTGAACACCAATGCTAAGCATGCTCTTTCAATGGGGGTATAATTGAGTTCATATCCTACCAGTGTTCGAATGATGTAGTAAATGGCATGTTCCTTCCCTTGGTCATCTGTTTGTGCCAATAATGCCCCCAATACCACTGCAGTAGCACATATATACAAAATAAGGGGTTTTATAGGAGTAGGAGGCATCAACACTGGAGGTGATGCTAGATATTCTTTCAGTTTCTCAAAGGCCTTTTGGCATAAGCAATCCCATTTGAATTTCGTGTCCTTGTGCAAGAGATGTGTGAATGGATGGCATTTATCTGCTAGTTGTGAAATAAAGCGTCTAACCTATTGGAGTTTCCCTTGGAGACTGCGTAGTTGTCTGAGAGTTTTTGGTGGAGGCATTTCCATGATAGCTTTTACTTTTGTCAGGTCGACCTCGATGCCTCTACGGGAAACAATGAATCCTAGTAGTTTTCCCGATGTGATGCCAAACACACACTTTTTGGGATTTAGGCGCAGTTTTTATTTTTCCAATCTTTCGAAGATCTGTTTTAGAATGGGGATGTGTTCTTGTCTTGCCTTGGATTTGCCTAGCAGATCATCCACATAGTCCTCCATAATTTTGTGCAAGAGGTCATGAAAAATTGTTGTCATTGCACGTTGATATGTAGCTCCAACATTTTTAAAGACAAAAGGCATGACCCGGTAACAGAAAGTACCCCATGGTGTTGTAAATGCGGTTTTATGATGCTCCTCATCTGCAATCCTAATTTGGTTGTATCCGAAAAATCCATCCATAAGTGACAGCATCTTATGTCCTGTTGTAAGGTCCACAATCATATCTATATTGGGGAGCGGGAAATCGTCTTTAGGACAAGCTCTATTTAGATCTTAGAAATCTGTGCAGATGTAGATGCCCCCAGCTGGTTTGCCAATAGGTAAAATGTTGGAAACCCATTCAACATAGTCTATAGGTTTGATGAATTATGCATCTAACATCTTTTGGAGTTCCGCCTTGACCAGGAGTGCAATATGTGGGTGCATTTTGCGCAATTTTTGTTTTACAGGTTTTGCATCTGGGCGAACAACAAGATTGTGAACCACCAAGGCAAGATCCAACCCTGGCATATCAGCATAGGACCATGCAAAATTGATTTTTACCTCTATAAGGAAGTTGATGAAATCTCATTTCTCTTTTTCTGTGAGGGACTTAGCAATGAGAACATTTTGTGGGATGACTTCGATGCCCATGTTGATGATGTTTGTTTCTTCTATCAGCAAATTCAATCTGTCTTGTGGAAGGTAACCAATGGTAGGGAGGTCAAGTCCCTCATCGTCAAGTGCCTCTTCCAGGTTTTCACTTTCGGATACGCCCTTTGTTTGTATTTTTTGTTCATCCAAAGGTGCCTCAGGGAGGTTTTCACCTAGGGAATCATGTCTTTTCCTTTTATTATCTTTTTTGTGGCTAAGGGGATTGTCCTGATTACCAAAGTATCTCTTTTCATGTAGTTGGATACCCTCGATCATGTTACAATCTTCCAGATTTTGCACCATCAGGAGAGCAATGAGAGCATTATCGTCGGTGCATATATCTAAAGTGGGTTTCTCTCATTGGCCCCAGTCAATGAATTCGAGATGGACAAGATGTAGCTTGTGTGAAGTGGGAGAGGTTACGGGGGTGATGGTATTGATGTAAATGTCAGAGAAGATATCTTTCTCATATTCATAAGGCATTTCATGGAATTCCTCTTCGTCGACGCTTTCGATATCCAAAGAAGGACTAGAAGGGGCACCGGTGATAGTAATCTTAGGTACCGGAGTATACCCTAAGCCTCTGTTGTATTTGTAGGAGATATGATTTATGGGTGCTTTTATTCCTTTCTCCTTTGGTCCCAGGCCGTGTCCTTTGTAACCCATTTTTTCAACTATGGTAGATGCTTTTGGGTACATTTTTTTGGATACTTTTGCTGGATCATCATCCTCTTCCTGGTACAACTAGGAAGAGACATCTGCTTCAAGGCTCTCCTCATTAAGTGGGCCCCATTGCTGGAAGATGGTATTTTGGCATTGCATGACTGGTTTTGGGTCCTTTTTGAGCTCTTTTGGTTTGCCAAATGACTTAGGAGAGAGAGAGGGAGGTTGCCTATTAATAAGACGTCCTCCAATTTGTATTCTCCAGAGCCATTGTCCAAGATCTTGATTTGATTATCTAGTTGGGATGAAGTGGAGGCAACATTTGATGTGTCAGATGGAGGCATTGGCGAGGGTCTATTTAGTGGACAATGATACGGATGCTTCCCCTCTAATAGTTTGCAATATTGAAAAGGTTGGGGATCACCTTTGATAGTGAGCTCTCTTCCATTATAGGGGAATTTGATGCATTGGTGATAGGTGGAGGGTACAGCCTGCAAGGAATGAATCCATGGCCACCCGAGGAGAATGTTGTAGGGGAGATCAAGATCTAGTACTTGGCATGGGTTTCAATTGTAATGGGGCCCACTTGAAGAGGCAAGGTGATCATGCCCTTTGAAACTCTTTCTGCATCATCATATGCCTTTATTGTGATCCTTCCTGATGTGTCTACCAGATCCTCAGAAAGTCCCAATTGTTTTATTAATTTATATGTACATAGATTAAGCCCGGATCCACCGTCTATCAGGATACGTTTGACCTTATGCTTGTGGATAAGAGCTTCGATGTGCAAAGGTTTGTTATGGTCTTCATCTGCGGGAGAATCTTTGGAGGTAAATACAAAGTGTTGTTGGGCAGCAAGGTTTCCAATGAGGGCTTGGAATTGGGTGGCATTGATGTTATCAGGAACGCGTGATTCAAGAAGGGCTTGTTTCAAAATTTCCTTATGGACCGGGGAAGTCTTAAGAAGTTCCAAAATGGAGATCTGTGCGGGGGTCTTCACAAGTTGGTCAAGGAGGTCATATCGGCGGGTGGAAGACATGGGCAGGGGATTTGGTGGGGGAGGGACTCCTTGGATGGTGACTTTACCTCGACGTGTAGTTACATTGCAGTCATTCTAGAAATGGGAGGTGGAAGGTGTGGCGCCTTGAATGACTATCCTAGCAGGATTTGGTCTATTTTGGGAAGAAGGAGGATTAACTCCTTCGATGGTTATGACATTGACATGATTGTCTGCAGGTTCAATGCGACCTACTAAAAAATCAAAGCCAGTTATGTGATTAGTGTAGTCATAACCCATTGTGTTAGATGATGAGCCTTTTCCTTTATCATGCTTCAAGAAGGGTTCCTGGTACATTTTGAGTTTGTCATTGTTATTATCAGGTTTTGCATTTGCTACTTCAATCTCACCCCTATTAATGAGATCTTGTATGTAGATTTTCAGCTTCATACACTTTCGTGTATCATTCCCCTTGATACGATGGTATTCACAATACTCATTTTCGTTATACCATCTTGGTTTAGGTTGATTGGGGTCAAACGGGCGAGTGATTGGAAAAACCACTGCACCTACTTGGACAAGTTTTTGAAACACCATTTCAATAGGTTCAGCCAGAGGAGTGAAGTCTCTTGGAGTCTTGTTATTCGATTGGGGTGGTCGTCCCTGGATTGAGACATTGTTGTTAGGTTTTTGGGATTGATTTTGATTGTTTTTATTATTGAATTGATGATTATTGGTGGTGGATTTTGGGGGAGCGGCCACGGTTTGGACCCGCTTTGCATCAATTACGCCATCATTAACCATGTTTTTGTTTCTAGACCAGAATTTTGGCTTGTCGTTATGATAAGAGGAAGAACTTTGTGTCGACTTCTTGTAATGTTTCAAGGTTCCTTCCTCCAACAAGACACGTTCGAGGGTGAGGCCCTTATCGGTCAATTTTTGGAAGGATTTGATACATTGGGATATTAAGGGTCTCGAAAGCTCAAGCACCAAGTTCTTTTGAAATAGCTCAATTTGATGTTGTTCTGACATATCCCATTGGAATTTCTTGATAAGATGTCGCCATCTTTCTAGGAAATTGGCGAAGGTTTCTTTGGGCCTTTATTTTGTATTGCATAGGTCCATCATAGAAACATCATTAACCATGTTGTAAGCATAGTGGACCACAAATTTTTCTGTCAAGTCTGGAAAGGAGACAATGGAACCTCGTGGTAGAGATGAGAACCATGCTAGGGTGTCTCCCGTGAGACTCTTGGGAAAGAGTTTGCGAAGATAAAAGTCACTATAGGAGACTTCTTGGCATAAGATGTGGAATTCTCGGACATGGTCACGAGGGTCTCCTTTGTCTTCATACTTGGTGAATTTGGGGATCTCAAATCCCAGGGGGTAGGGTGCAACTAATATAGACGGGTCGTAAGGACAAGGGCAAAACTCTTTGAATGAGTAATTTTTCCTTTTATTAGTCCTTTCTTTCATGTCGTTGATGATATTTTTCATGTCTTGAATTTCCTTGATGAGGTCTTGTTGTGGACTTTGATAATGATGAATTGTATTTGCCCCGAGAATTGGATGAGCCAAAGAAGGTGCACCACCACCAATATATTGATATGATGAGGAGGCGGGAACATGGGATGTGAGGACCGATGTCGCAGGGATTTGTGTGATAGTTGGTTGCGGTCCGCAAACTATTGTGACGAGATTGAGTATGCCCCGGATAAAACTTGCGACGTTGTTGGCAAGAAGGGAATTTTGTGGAATAGAAAAATGTGGTTGAATGGATGGAGGTGGTATAGAAGTGCGCTGGAGAATAGATGAGATCAAATGTGATAGTTGTATAGATGGTAAGGAGGAAGAAGGTGGGATGGAGACCACGGTGGGAGGTGTCATGGGTGGCATTGATTGAGCTTGGATGATTGATGGGGCTGCAATTGATTGAGTTTGAATAATAGGTGCAGCACTTTGTGTGGGAGTGAGGTCTCCTTGTGGTTGTTGGGCGAGAGCAGATCTATTAAATTCAGGCGGAAGTTGAGCTCCATTTTCAAGGAGAGTTTGCAAAAGTGCAGTAGGATTGTGTTGAATAAACTTTTCCACCATCCCTTGGTTATAAGAATCCGCTAGGAAATTTTGCACTTCCGGACAGAGTTCATCTTGGCTAACCATGTTAGGATCTTGGCTTTGATCTTGATTGCTAGGTTGCCCACTTTGTGTAGGATCTTGCATGGGATCTTCATATAGGACACTAATGTCCAGCATGCCATATTGTTGTTCAGCCATATTTCTCTTTTGGGATCGAGTTGTGACCATACATGAATAACCTTAGAAAAGTTTGGAGGAGGAAATTTGTGATGAAGGACTTAGCAAGATATTTGTGGAATTTTGGATTTTGTCTTTTATGACAAGGGATTTAGTTGATTGGTGGGGTTCTTGGATTAGAGCCCGGATTCGGTTAGGATTTTACACCTTAGTCCTTGGATAAGGATTTTAGGTGATGGATGCAACCACAAGCAAGGTGATGACCAAGTTGGGTAGAATTTAGACCTTGGATTGATGATTAAAAAACCTCTCTTATACCAAGGGTTGACTAATGACCCTAAGCAAAGTAAAGACGTGAGTTAAGAGTCTTGATCAACTCAAAAAGGATTAGGCAAAAGGTACTTGGAGAGGATTCTCCTTCAAGCACGAGAGCCAATTGATTAATGATGAGGTCTAAATGAAATTTCACGAGGCATGTAACTTTAACGTGAGGTTAAATTGGATTAGAGGATGATTGGATTTGGATTTTGATAATTGATTTGATAATGGTGGGAGATTGATTTGATGTGCTAAGTCCTTAGGAAATTTGAGGATGATTGATGGAGGAGGTATGATAGTGATGGCTTAGAAGAAACTTGATAACTAGGTTGTTCTTGGCATGAACATGACTCAATGGAGGATCGATTCGAATGGCAAGTTATATGAAGGGACAAGACCACCCTGATTTGGGTGATAGTTGGTGTTTCAAAGGAAAAACTTGAATGTTGATGGAGAGGATGGACTCTTAGCTTCTCTCTTAGGCTTATGAAATATGTAATGAATGGAGCTTTTGACGCAATTTTGGACTTTGTGTAGGTAATGTCTTAGACAATTGTTTATGTCTTGACAAGTGTTTTGCAAAGTGTTTGGGGATAATGATGTGTTTTTAGTCTACTCTTGGCAAGTATGTACCAAACAAAGCAAACACAATGTTCAAATGCATGTTAACTCAAAGACACTCATGCTCATATACAACATTCTTAAGGTTGGCAAGGACAATGGTCATTGGATCCCAATCGGTTCCCAGCTACGCTTACCTAGAGCGGACACTTAGATGCTTGACCCCACTGGCTCCCCTCCACGACACTCACTTCTCAGGGCAGCCAAGCATCAATTCCCATGAAAACTCCTCATGACGAACTTCGTGTCTCTACTAAGGGCCATAAAAATATGGGCGGCTTCAGAGGTCTGACCTCCTGCACTGATGATTAGAAGGTTTTTGGCCATTATGAACAAGGTGTTTAGTAAGTCTTCCTGTGAGGAGCTACCCTTCGAAGTAGCGCAAGCGCAATTGAGGCCTATAGCCCAACGAAGCACCAAGAACTTAGTAGTCACGCAAGCGTGATTGAGATCTCTAGGATCCTACTAAGCACCCAATGTGAGAGTGAACTCTCATATAGCCCCAACCATTAACCCTTTCATAGTCAATGGCCTATTTATTATAGTGAGTTGGGAACCCCAGGTCCAGGTGTACTCACTTGGGTCGTTCCCCTCTTACCTTCTCAAAGAGCAAGTTGGGAGGGCAGGCCCACTAGAGGAAAACACACAATCAAACAAGAAAAGGTTGGAGGGTCTAGATTTCTGATCATCTAGCTAGATGAGAGCATACTCTCCTACGTTTACGCTTTTCTTAAAAAGACACGCAAGACAAAGGTTCATTCCATTTTAATTAATATCTAGGTGCCTAATTTAAATAAATACACAATGTTTGGTTGAATCTGCTTAGGCAGCCTGCAAAATAGTGAGATTAGTAGTTTTTCTGATTTTCTGAGTCTTGGATAGTCAGATTAAGCTGCAAAACTAAAAGAATAGAAATTAGTCCTAACTATACTGCACATATAGCACACGCGCTGAAGTGCAGTCACCCACGCCGAAACACTTGCGCAGGCGCCGAGACGCCTACGTACGCGCTGAACCAAATAAAACCAGTAAACAAATTGACAGATTACACAAAATAGGAAGGGGTTTTATACCTATCTGTCGTGCTAGTCAGAAATGCTCGCATTGAAATGCCTGCGCTCACGCTGAAACTGAAAAATAGAGATCAGTAGGAGTTAGCGGGTAAAATTTCAAAATTCAATTCCAAATAACAGAGAGGGAATTTTAGAAAAAACAGTCGTGCTAGTTTGAATCGGATGCGCTAAAACACTTTCGCTCATGCTAAAATGCCTACGCATGCGGCAAAGAAATAGACAAAGAGTGAATTTTTAAAAATTTTAGAAGCAGAAAAAAAATTTAAAAAAATTTAAATGTTAGGATGTGGTCGCGCCGATGCGTGTGAGCTCACGCTGATGCGCCTGCGCTCACGCCAAAACAAGTTTTTTGTCGCTCTAAACTCGAGGCACTTGCACTGATTTGCAGTCTCTCGCGTTGTTCTGAAACCTACGTCTCACAACTCACAAAAACTCACAAAAAATATTAGTTTTTAGGGACGTGGATCCCACGGGGCATGCCAGAATGAAGAGGGGAAAAGATTAGTGAGGTGGATTAGATAGCAAATACGCAAATCAAACATATAATCATATGGAATCCAAAGACATAATTTGAAATGCTCAAAACAAGGACAAATGCATATACCTCACAAACCAATACGTTCTCCTTCGGATGGAGCTTGATGAAGTGAAGGTGCCCTTGGATGATGCTCCACTTGATGTGCTCCTCTTGCTTGTTTGATGTGGATGACTCTTCAATGTTGTGCACAATATGAAATAGATTTTAGGAGGATGATATAAATAAAATGATTAAGTGTGGAGGAGATATGATTTAAACATGATAAGGTTGTTAAGATGATTTCCTAGGCTCAAAAGGGCAGCATAAGATTACTGAACTTGGAGATAAAGAATGAAGAGATGGAATCCTCAATTTATAGGAAGAGGAGAGGAAAAATGGATGGCTAGGATGGATTCAAGATGAAGGGCTATGATTGCTTGTGAGCTCCCACAAGGCCCAAGAGAGGGTATGGAGACCAAGAGATATGCCTTAAAGGCATTTCTTGTCTTCACACTACTCAAGGTACATTGGGAAGACTTCCCAAGGTATCTTGAGAAGAGCAAGGCGCATTGGGAAGACTTCCCAATGTGCCTTGAGAGGAGCAAGGTGCATTGGGAAGACTTCCCAATGTGCCTTTAGAGGAGCAAGGGATGTAACATTCCTTGAAGAATGGGGAGGAGGAATTTAAAATTCTCCAAAAAGGGATAATCATGGGGATTGGAGGAATAAGAAGGAATTAAAAATTCTTTGGGAGAGGAGATGCCTAGAGGATTGTGAGATTTTGAAAATCTCACATTCGCCTAAGAAAAGAGCATTAAAAGCCAGTGGTTGGATGGAAGGGACAAGGGGTTGACTTTGTGGCTAATCATGATGATTAGCCACTAGCAACTCATTAGGAGGGGATTAGAGGAAGAATTAGGTGGGATAGGATTTGTAGGAGGATTTGACTGGGAGAGAGAATGAGTGGAGGGAATTAAAATTTGAAGAATAATGTTAAGTGGGTTTAGGGAGTTTGTAGAAGACTTTATTAGGTTAATGATGAATTAAGAAGATCATTTGTAGGAATCATGTAGGTTAAATTAATTAGCCAAGAGGAAGATTTGTGAGGATTTAATTTTTTTAGAAGAATAAAGAAAGGGATTGATTTATTAAATAAAACAGTCACATACTATAGTGACAATATTAATTATATTTAATTAATACTGAGGAGAATTTGAATTAACATAATTAATTAATTAATTATGTGAAGAATTAAAAATAATTAAAAGTAATTATTTTTAAGTGTCTACACTGGTCTTTTATAATGTTGAAGGATTGACAGAACAACATTTTAGAGAATCAAATCATAATATCTTTCTTTTCTATTTCGTGGAATGGTTCCACTTATCTCATGTTCAAACCTGTCGAGTTGTCAATGTAGATTTAGCCTATCTACAGTACCCTCCTTATCTTTGAACTTTTAATGAGATCTATCTACTTTTGTTGATGTTGTCTTGTGTGTCATTGGTCTAATTTTATGCATCAAAAGAACACCCACCTAGGTTTTTCAAAGCCTGAAGAGTAGAAGGATTTTTATCCTTGTTATGTTGTCCCAAGCCCTGAAGTATTTCATAGATTGAAATTGGCTACTTCATAGGTAAATTGCAGGTGAAGTTTGGTTTTCTCTTTTATGAGAAAAATAGAAGGTTAAGTATATATGACATGATTGGCCATTACATGTACTTGTTTTTGCATAATTTTGCTTACATTTATCTAATTTATGTTTAGAGGAAATGAAATTTCAATTGTTTGTAATGGAGGAGAAATTTATGTTTGGTTAGCTACAAAATTGGGTTGCCTAATTAGGGAACTGGTTTGCATCATAATCAAAAACTTATACGTGTACACATATATATACATATACACATACACATACACATACACATACACATAAATATATCTATACATATACGTGCACATATACAAATGCATATACATAAATTAATATAAATAATGAAAATAGCAACTAGATAAAAAAAACAAACATAAACTTAATGCAAACAATAACGAAAAATAAAAAATAATAATATGAATAATGCTATACCATATACATTAAAAAGATATAACACAACCCCTATTTCTTTGTGTATGTTATATGTACACACACACACACACACACACACACACACACACACACACACACACATAAACACACATACATATACATATGCTAAAGTAGGAGCACAAATATGACGTGTGAATTGTACCAATTATGATTTATGATGCTACAATATGCATATGTATATATGCATACATATATATTCATTATACGTACATATATATGCATGCACGTATGTATATATGTGTATATGTGTATATGTGTATATGTATATATATAAATACATACATACATATATATATGTATATATACACATATACATACATACATACATATATGTATGTATGTATACACATATATGTATGTATGTATGTATACACATATACATACATACATATATGTATGTATGTATACACATATATATACATACATATTTGTGTTCCTACTTTAGTGTATCCTATCTTCATTCCCCCTAGGCTCATTTTGACCCTTTTTACTCTGAAATTGATGCCACTTGTGTACATAGCAGAGTGGACCCATCCCAGGGTTGTGCCCCTTTTATTTGGTGGCTCCATGTTTTGCTTTTAGAGGACAAGGGTGTTGTGGTGCCCCTATTTGGATCATGGCACTATGGCATTGTGGTCCTCCTTAAACATGATATTAAATGTGGCCAACATTCCCCCTCCCCGATGGATTTTGGTTCTAGTGCCTCAATGTGATTATTGGAGGTTGTCATAATTGATAATTTACCTAGGAAACCCTATATAATAACATCCTATCAATTCATTTTAGATCTAATACTCTAATCACTCTCATACCCCATCATTAATACACCTGTCAAGCATCCCTCATTAAGCATTCCCGAGCATTCAAGGCAACATTTCATCCCACCATATACTTCAAGAATCATGGAGAAAAGTCATATCAATTTTCATGCAAGCATGTATGTTTAATTAGGTTATTAATGTTCATGTGTTTTTCATGTTATTTCATTGAACATTCATGATCACATCTAAAGAACATTGCATCATCAATCTTCTATCCACAATTGCAAATCTGAGGTATATCTTTTAGTATTTACTTCACTATTTACATTTCATACTTCAATTAAATCCAAGGTTTATTCCTAAACAACGGTTTGACCTAAGGGAAACCCCTATCCACAACCTTTTTCATTTATTTTTGTGTGCAGGGAGCTGATTTAGGAGTTGTGATCAAAGAATCTGATAGAGTTGATGATGGTGTGCAAGTTCAAATTTTAGAGGAGAAAAAAGCGAAGGACCAAGGAAACCTACCACCATGATCCTAATAATTTTTCCCAAACTTTTGACAATGGATCTTGTGCATCTTCCTAATCTGGAAAAGATCCCACTTGCCTATCCAAGAGTTACAAGACTAGGGCAACCTACCACCACGGTCTTGACAATTCAACTCGAATTTCTAGAAATAAGTTTTGATCCTCTTCTTCTTCTCAAATCCCTATCTATGGCTTTGTCTGATGTTTTTAGCTCTCTATTGCTTCTAATTTGCCTCAATTATCTATTTCTTTATCCTAAAATTTACAATTCACATCAATTTCAACTCAAAAAGGGGAGACATCCTATAGATAAATTTAATTGACATCTCAACCCTTCTCCTAATTGAATTATGGCTTAGATATATTGAATTACCTCCCCGTTTTCAATGTAATAGTCTATTACGTAAGATTAGTGGTTTTATTATTTTAATTGGTGAAACCCTAATTTTATCACCATTACATTTTTGGTGAACCTAACTTATCTTACATTTCCATCTTTTGATTTTTTAGATCTGATTTAGAGTGTTTCATAATGGAATTCACTAAATCTGATTGGTTTTCTATTTCACATGTGATTAAATTGCTTCTTAGTTACATTCATCAAAATCATGTGTTGGATAATGGTTACTTTAAATTTACATTACTTCTTTTCATTCATAGTACATCATTAAAATTTTAAAGATATTTCCTACTTTCAAATCATCTCTTAAAGATTTTATCCATGTTGTATGCTATTTTATGATGATATTATTGGAATCCAAGAACACTGAGAAGATTTTATCCATGTTGTATGCTATTTTATGATGATATTATTGGAATCCAAGAACACTGAGAGGAGGGGTGAATCAATGTTCTACTGGTAATGTTAGTTTTGAACTTATTTCTTATTAACCGGTTAATAGTAAATAAAATTAAAGTGAATACACCAAATGACACATAAAGAGGCAACACCATAACACCAATAATTATATGTGGAAAACCCTACAAAGGGAAAACCATGGTGGGGTTGATACCCACAATATATATATATATATATATATATATATATATATATATATATATATATATATATACTTGATCAAGGTATACAAATATTACATGAAGGGGATTGCACATGGAATCAGGCCAACCACCTAACACAAAAGAAGAAGTCTCTGACTTACAAAGCATTACAAAGTAATTACAAGAAGGAATGAACTTATAAGATGCATCTAACCATGTTGAATAAGTTTAGGTTCATGCTCTAATAACCTTCACTATGTACCAGTTTTTTAATGCTATGTTTTGCCATGTTATGCTACCGGTTAAGCTATGCACTATTGGCATATGTGCAGAATATGTTGACATGATGATATTGTGTTGTCATTGATGTCAATATGTTGAAAGAATGAACCGGTAATATGCTGAAAGAGAACTGGTAATATGCTGAAGAGTGAACCGGTAATATGATGGAGAGTGAACAAGTTTATTGAAGTTAAGCAACTGGCAAAGTGAACCGATATAATGTTGAGAACTGGTATATGTGCAAAAGGTGAAGTGGTACATTTGTCCAAGTGAACTAGTATATGGAATGTTTTCTATCAAGGTTTAATATGGTATGACTACCAGTTGGTAGTCTCAGCTTCAGGGTTTCTAGTTGAAGTGTTTCGAGCCTATGTGATTCAACCGATGGCATTGTGTGATGAGTTAGCAATGTAATGGAGATCAGATCATGTTGCCACGTCAGCCTCGTGCACGTGAAGGATCTTGCATGAAGGAGATTGATCCTATCTACATCGAGAATGTGCGAAGTCTCTGCAAACGGTGGAGAACGCGTGATGGGTTATCACCTCCAAGAAGCAGCGAAGAATGAACAATGGAGAATGTCTTGAGATCTGTTCAAGACCATTGTATTCAAATGCAAAGTGTTCAATGGTCAGGATTGAACCGACTGAATTGCTCAACCTAAATGTTAAGGGTTTAGGGTTTATGTTACCAACCTATTTGTCTCCTCTAAGGTCGATGTTGTGTTTCATGTTGAAGTTGTTGGCAAATGTTGTGTGTGTATCTAAGTGCAAAGATATGTGATTCTTGCCAAACCAAATAAGAGGGTTGATACCTGTAGAGTGTGTATGCAGAAGAAAGGAACTAAAGCGGGTCTGCATTGGCATTGAGTGCTATTACCAAATCATTGTAATACCTGTTGATCTCTAATCAGTTCAACAGTTGGAAAATCTCTTAACAGGGTAGCTTTAACTAGCTTGTTGTAAATCCTTTAACAGGGTGACTCAAAGCCATTGAGTTCATAAAATCCTCTAACAAAGTAACCCTTAACAGGGTTTAACCCTTAACCGGGTATTCTAGCCATCCCTTAACCAGGTGATCCCTAACAGGATTGGTTCCTAATAGAACCTGTTGTAATAGTCTTTAACCAGACCAGGCTTCTAACAGAGCGAACTTCAAAAGAGTTAAAATAGCTTGTGGGTATTCATCCCCATCGTGGCTTTTCCTAGTTGGGTTTCCACGTGAAAAATGTGTGTGTCATATGTGATGTCTTTTTCATGTGATGCTATTTTGCTTTCTGTCAAGTGGTGAATCATGTTGATCTAGCATGTTATTATCTTTCTGATGATAGAATATTTGTTTATGCACAAGGATTATGTGGAAATGAGGGTGTAGTTTGTGTGGTAAGATAAGTGTTTTTGGTTTATATCTTTCACAGTCTCATTGTGCTTAACCGGTAGTATTTTGGTTTATGACCAGTGTTAGTGATTGCCAATCAAGTTCACTGTTTGTAGACACCCAAAATTGTCATGTCTAATTAAATAAATATTTTATTTATTTAATTATCTAAGCCTAATTCTTCTATTAATTAAATAAATCCTTATTTATTTAATTAATTCATTTATCCTCTTCTAGCCTTATTTCTCATTTAAATAAATACTTTTATTTATTTAAATTATCATTTTCCTAAATTAAATAAATATCTTATTTATTTAATTGATCCCACTTCTTCTATTAATTAAATAAATCTTTATTTATTTAATTAATTCATTAACCTTTTGTACCCATGACACATGTCATTCATCTCTTAATTCATACACTACCTACCCCTCTCATTATTTTATTATTTCTACCTACCCTCTAATCATAGCCGACTTCCTTGTACACCTCTCAATCTTATCCCTCCATTTCATATTGTGTCTTCTATTTAAGAAGATGCTTTCTTCATTATCAAACCCTAATGAATCATCTTAAGGACTTGACTACACTACGATTCTACTTGCAACCACATTCCGTTCTTTGTTGAGCTCTTGTGCACATAAAATCTGAGAGCAAATATATCAAGCAAGATCAATGGAGATAGGAAGGATGGAGATCAAAACCCTATTGGACATATGATGGTATAATCTTTGTGATTTCATTTGATTTGCATTGTCTTAGGTAATCTTCATATGTTATGGTGGATCTTTGTTGATTGTTAGGCTAGGATTTTGTGGTTGAATTCATTTAGTCTTTCAATTTTGTTATTATTGTTATCCATTTTCACTGTATACATTTTGGCACGCCCGGTGGGACTCTTGTCCCTTTTACATTAACATCTTTGTTGCAGATTTTGTGTTTGAAGTTGCAGATCTGGCATTTTCGACAACATTTTTGACATTCCCGCATCTGTGCACTTTCGGATCGCGTCTTTGATTTTTTGGCGCATTTATGGTATCTGGAATCGCGTCTGTGTTTTCGAAAAATTTTATTTTGCAGGTTTCAGAAAGGGGCGTCTGTGTTTCATAAACGCGTCTGTGTTATTTATACCCGCGTCTGTGTCGGAAAGGAGCGTCTATGATTTTTAGGCGCGTCTGTGCATCACATAATCGCGTCTGTGTTTTAGACAAATTTTATTTTGCAGGTTTCAGAAAGGGGCGTCTGTGTTTAAGAAACGCGTCTGTGTTATTTATACCCGTGTCTGTGTCGGAAAGGAGCATCTGTGATTTTTAGGTGCATCTGTGCATCACATAACCGCGTCTGTGTTATCCAGACACGTCTGTGTTTAGGGTAACAGCGTCTGTGTATTTACTGTTTTGAAATTTGGAAGTTTTCATTGATTCGATTTTCGGATTTTATACTTAAGGTTTCAGATCTAGTTTATTTTCGGACTAACACTTTCAGATCTAGCTAACTAAATTGGTGCAGCTTGTCTTGGAAGCAAAAAAAAAAAACGTTTTGTTGAAGGCCCCTATGTCACAAAGTCTTTTGGGTTTTTAAAATGTACCTAACTTGTGTGTTTGCAGGAAGGGGTGATTATGTCAAACAACCCAAACTACTAACAACTTTTGTTGCAGGTTCTTGGCTAGGGTTTTGAATTTTTATTGTGTGCCTTGTTTTCATAGACTAGCAAACACTTCCATTGGTGCACTAAAATTGAATCATTGTCTTTTGTGTCTTGAGCAATAGGCTCTTTTTGTTTAATCTTTAGAGGGCCTGTCTTCCCGTGTGGTCATTAGGACTACTAGTGAGAAGAGGACGACCCAAGTGGTAGCGAGGAAAACCCACCTCATCCGAACCACTATAATCAAATGTATTCATGGTGAAAACTATGGATAACGTGTGTTGATTAGTTCATACCGACACTATGTCTCCCCATAAACCCGTTTGATCAAATTTATTTGATCATTTGTAGGGCGTAACCCCTATCGGCTGGGAGCCTTCTGTATTTACAGAGCTGAAAGTGCTGCATGTATGGCCACACGAGCGGATGCCCTTACTAGCACCATTTTGTTTTAGAGGCCCAAATCTTTCTAGTTGTTGGGGCAGGAGGTCGGACCTCTGGTAGCGGCCCACACACATACGGTTCTTAGTAGAGATACAAAGTTCGCCATGGGGAGTTTTCATGGGGACTAATGCTTGGCTGACCCGAGAAGTGAGTGCCGAGGGTGGAGCCAGTGAGGTCAAGCATCTAAGTATCCGCTCTGAATAGCGTAGCCTCGGGGGTAAAACCTCATGTGGGATCAACAACTATTGTCTTGGCTAGCCATAAGAATTGTGCTTGACTTATTTTAAACATTCAAAACATTCAAAACCAAACAGCAAAACATTGTGTCTTTTGTGTCTTCAAGTGTATGCAAAACATTTTTTTACATCAAACAACACACTTTTCTTGGAGAGTTTAAACACTTGCAAACATTGAGTCCTCATCAACATTGTGTCCTCTTGTCACGAAAAACAGTCAAACATTCAGATTTGGTCACAACTTCACAAATTGGAAAAAATTTATAGTCAAGCAAACAAGAGCAATCAGTTTTGGAATTCTTGAGCTTCCTAGGTTATTTCTCCAGGTTTTCATCTAGCATTCAACTTGTCTTTGGGTCTCACAAAATCCATCATTGCTTTACACCTTACATTACATTCACATTTGTCTAAACTTGAGTCAAAAGGTCACTTGCTTGTCCTCATCATACTTTGTCAACACACTACATACAACAACACCTTGCTAAGTGGTCCCTCATCAAGGTTTCTTACCTTTGGGTCTCATTTGGTCTTACTTAGGGTCAAGGTCAGCTTACCTCATCAAGAGAAACTATCCTCTCTTTGGAAGTCACACCTACTCTACTACATACATACTTGGTCTTACACTTTGGACATTGCAAGTACACTTCAGACTCATTTACATTCCATCCAACTCTTGGTCTTCCATACTCTTTCCATTTTTCATGTAATCTCACACATCTTGGTCAATACCTAGTTCATGGTTGAAACCCGTCTTCAAAAATCTAGGAGAGAAACTAAAGAGGCTCAAGAGTCTGCAAACATGAGTTCTTATGAGTATGACAATGATATCTTTTTCAATTCTGATCATACTACATTACTTGACATGGATGCCTATAGAAACATTCCAAATGTTGAGAACATGGACACTATAAACAACAATGCTACACACAATGACAATTTGGACAACTTATCAATACATTCAGCAGATGTGGAAGAATCCATTATGAATCCCCATTTCAATCGACTGATTGAGGAGATAATGAGGAGGGATAGACAATACTTCTTACACGTGATGGCACAAAGTGGAGCCAAGATACCTCATGATTTTGACATGTCTCAAATAATGGAACATAGACCTTTGCAACAACCTCACTCCAATATGGATCAAAGGAGACCTAATAGTGGAGGAAATAGAGGACCACACATGGTACCTGAATCACCATCAGCTTTGCTTCAAAAACCAGAGGTCCCACATACACATGGTCAAACATATGATACTCATCTTCGCAGACCATTATGGAAGTCTTATGGGGAAAAATATGCTCAATCACATACCAATGCTAAGGATCAACCACCAAAGCAATGGGATATTCCAAGGCATGCTCAAAATTTGGACACAAGGAAACCTCATGTCAAATTTGGGGGCAATACAATAGAACATGACATGCCTGTAGAGTATGGTATACATGCACAAAATAGATATGGTGTTCCTTGACATGAATCTATACCAAGTGGTCCATATATGCAACATCATTACAGACCTCCTCCATATGAACATGTGTATGATCAATATCATCCATATATGCAACATGCACCTCCTCCAATGGGTGCCTCAAACATAGGATATGGTCCAAGAAGTCGATCTCCACCTAAGAGCAATTTGGAGCAACAAATCCGGGACTTACAAAAGAAAATGGAGGACATAAATACACCGAAGCCAACATACACAATGAGAGACATATGTCCCTATCCATTTGACAAGAGCATTCCAATGCCTCCATTTCCTACACACTTTGTGACGCCTAAATTTGACAAGTATAGAGGAAAAGGGGATCCTAAGGCACACATAAGACAATTTTTCACAACTTGCATTGAGGTAGCAGCAGAAGAGACATATTTGATGAGATTATTCCCACAAAGCTTAGGTGATCAAGCTATGGAATGGTTCTCCCAACTTCCACCTGGAATTAAGTCATGGGGTGATCTAGCAGAGGCATTTATTCAACATTTCTCCTACAACATAGAGACAGACATATCAATCACTACTTTGTGCAATACTAAGCAAAAAGAGGGAGAATCTTTTGCATCATTTTTACAAAGATGGAGAAATCTAGCCAGCAGATGCTCTTGCAAAATCCCACAAAAACAAATGGTAGAAATGTTCACCCAGAATGTTAATAAAGACATTGGCTATGATCTAAGGAAAGCTTGTTTGTCCACCTTCAAGGACGTCATTGAAAAAAGCTTAGCAACAGAGAAGGTCCTAATTGAGCAAGGAGTCATCAAGATATTTAAAGAAAACAAAGATGACTTTAAAGGAAAAGACAAGCCAAGATTTTGGAATAAAAACAAGAATACAGTCAATGATGGTGTTGTTGATGCCAACACAGTGCGACCCAAATTCATCTTTTCGGGATCAAGTTCTACAAACAATCAAGTAAATACTCAAACAACTTCCAGATCACAAAGGAAGTACACTCCATTGGGAGAACCACTTGAGTCAGTTTTCAAGAAGTTAGTGGCAAACAAGGTGATCACAATTCCAGATTTCCCGCCATATGAACCAAAGGTCAAACCAAATTGGTGGAATGATGATGAGTATTGTGAATTTCATAAAAGCAAGTGTCATAAAATAGGTAATTGTCATCGACTGAAGAACATTGTGCAAGATCTCATTGATAGAGGTGATATTGAGATTGAGGGACACTCATCCAATCAAGAACATGAGATGTTTAAGGAACCATTCCCAAAGCACGACAATGGAAAAGCTAAAGTCACAGATGATCAAGCCAACTATACTAGAGCACCTTACAACTATGATTCAACTATCAATCATATCTCGATGGACAATCATATCTCTACTATTACCATCAAGAACAAAAACCCTAAGAATCCTCCTCAGCGACCCAAGATTGTCCTAAGAGGTGTTGGATCTTCTTCCGAGCCTACCTCTGAATGTCATGTTACAACTCATCGAGGTAAAATTACTTTGCCAGGTGCTTCAAATAAAAACACCACTTCTTCATCTACCAAACCTGAGTATGACCTTGTAGAACAGTTAGGGAAGACACCCACGCTCATCTCCATCCTTGAGCTCTTACGCATATCCCCCGCTCATAAAGCTATTCTTGACAAAATCTTGAGAGACACTGCCGTTCCTACTAATCTAAACGTGGACCAGTTTCAAGCCATGGTGGGATACCTTTCCATTCCACATTCCCTTACATTCACAGAAGCTGATGAGGCCTTTGTAAGTCAGCCACATAATGCACCATTACATATTGAAGCCTTCATACACAAACATCGAATAAAGCGAGTCCTGATAGATGGAGGAGCTGGTCTAAATATCTGCACATTGAGCACCATTAAACAATTGGGATATTCCGATAAAGCTGTGAATTCAAAAAATCAAATCACCATCAAGGCATATGATGATGAAGAGCACTCATCCAAGGGCACAGTCACCTTACCTCTAAGAATTGGGCTAGTTACAAAGGATGTGGTTTGTCAAGTACTTGATCTTGATCTCACATATAATATATTGCTAGGATGTCCTTGGATTCATGAAATGAGGGCAGTCCCATCTACATATCATCGATGTATCAAGTTTCCTCACAATGGAGTCGAGGTAACAGTTAACGGCGATCCTAATCCGTTCATATATTGCAATAACTTGAGATCACATACTGAGACCATCATTCCCAGTAATCGTGAAGCTGTTTCTTCTTCGGCATACATTGATCCTGAGTCATTAAAACCTTCGACATCAAAACAAGGTGAACTTAAAGGCAAATTTCAGGACAAAGGCATGGGAGAATACACTTTAAATCAGACCATGTATTTACGACAAGTCATGAACTCTCTAAAAGAATATGGAAGGCCACATCCTAACAAGCAAACATTCATCATGACGCTCAAATGGGACCCTACTACCTTTCAAAGATGGGGCGAATTGGAAGAGGAAGGCTTATACAAAATGCTCTACAAAGACATTGAAGATGACACACAAGATCAGATCAATATACCCTGTGAGAAATATGGCAAAGGCTTCAAGATTATACAAAAATTTGGGTATGATGGAAAAAGCCCTCTTAGGTTACGCAAAGAAGGCGTTATGGAGCCCTTACAACCTGAATTGACTGTAAAAAGGGAACGCTCAAAGGGACTTGGTTTTCTGACTTCCAAGATCCATGCTAAAAGGACAGAAGAGGCATCACAAATCAAAATTGCCAAAATTCAACAAGAGGATCGCTATTCCACAGACTCCAACGAATGGGAATGGGGTTCAGACAAATCCTCCAGTGACTATGAGCTCACCGAGACATTCAGAGAGCCAGATGAACCCACAGAAGAGGAGGAATTTTATAACAAATTCAGAGTTGGTCAAGAAACAACCCATGAAGAGTCTATACAGTCCTTGTCTCAAGGTTCTAGGTTGAAATCACATAGGATGAGAACACCTGTTCCAGAATGCGCTACTAGTAATGATAATTTGGATTCGTTCGTGATCAAGACTGATGAGGAGAGTGCCATCGATGACCTCAATAATTACCTTGACATACCCGAATATAACCACATCTTCACTCTTAGCCCCGCTAACTTCAAAGACATTAACGGCCTTCCCCTTGTTCATCACCAACTCATTGACTGGGATAATGAAGGCCCTGCACAGTTGGATACATTCCAAAATGATGAAGCTTTTATTGATTATCTAGGCATATGAGATGATCTTCCCCCTGGAGACCATAAAGCGGGATACACCATAGAACTCAATAGCGTGGCATATTTTGGTGAGGGTGTCGGACCTTCCAGTCGCAAAAATGTGAAAATAAGAACAAATCAAGGGTCTTATGGCGAAAACCACACTGTGGCGCTATCTGATTCCAAAAAAGTAAAAAGAAAGGACGTATCTGAGGGTGAAAACCTCTCTGAGGTGCCCGAAGATGGAAGGCTCGACATTCTCCCATCATCATATGAAGAAAAATCATCCATGTTGGTAGAAGAAACTATCAAAACAAACATCGGTACAGAAGAGGTTCCGCACAACATATTCCTAGCTCAATCATTGACAGGGTCCGAAAGGTCAAAATTCATAAGTTTCTTCAAAGAGCGACAAATCAACTTTGCATGGTCATACGCTGATATGCCCGGATTGGATCCGGATTTGGTAATGCATCATCTGACGGTCAAGCCGGGGGCAAAACCAGTAAAACAGAAATTAAGAAAAATGCATCCACAAGTGGCATTACTAGTCAAAGCAGAGCTTGAGAAATTACTCGATGTCGGATTCATACGCCCAATTGATTATCCAGAATGGATCTCTAACTTGGTACTTGTCAGTAAACCAGCTCGCAGCATCAGAATTTGCACAGATTTCAGAGACATCAACAAAGCTTGTCCAAAGGATGACTTCCCATTACCAAACATTGACTTGATCGTTGATCTCACAGCAGGTCATGAAATGCTATCATTAATGGATGGATTCTCTGGCTATAATCAGATAAGAATTGCACTCGAGGATCAACACAAAACATCATTCACTTGTCCTTGGGGAACTTTCTGTTGGAATGTCATGCCCTTTGGGCTAAAAAATGCAGGTGCTACATATCAAAGAGCTATGACTACTATCTTTCATGATCTCATGCATGTAACTGTGGAAGATTATGTTGACGACCTCTTGGTCAAATCAATAGACAGAAATACACACTTGGACATACTTTCAGTTGCCTTTGATCGGTTGGAAAAATACAAAGTTAGATTAAACCCTAAGAAATGTGTCTTTGGAGTAACCTCCGGGAAACTCCTAGGATTCATTGTATCCAAAAGAGGAATTGAAGCGGATCCAGCAAAAGTCAAAGCTATCTTGGAAATGCAACCACCAAGAAATATCAGTCAACTTCGATCCTTACAAGGCAGACTCCAGTCCATACGAAGATTCATAGCACAACTGGCGGATAAGTGTAATCCTTTTCAGCACCTGCTACATAAAAACATCAAATTCAAATGGGATGACAACTGTCAACAGGCTTTCCAGACGCTCAAAGACTATCTCCTAAATCCACCAGTTCTGATGCCACCAATTCCAGATCAACCACTGCTACTATACATATCAGCTACTCCGACAGCACTAGGGGCACTCTTAGCACAACAAATTGCTGGGGGCAAGGAAAAAGCAGTATACTATATCAGTCGCACATTGGTGGGATACGAGCTAAACTACACACCAATTGAGCGTGCATGTCTCGTCATGGTCTTTGCTTCACAGAAATTATGACATTACATGCTCACTCATAAGACTAAGTTGGTTGCAAGAATTGATCCATTAAAATACCTTCTCAATAAAGCAACACTTACTGGGCGACTGGCCAAATGGGTAATGATATTGAGTGAATTTGACATCAAGAATGTGGACAGAAAAGCAATAAAAGGACAAGCCATCGCAGATCAATTAGCAGATGCTCCCATGATAGATGATGTTCCTTTAAATTCAAAATTTCCAGATGAATCCATTTTAACAGTGTCACATGCAAAAGCCATGGCAACTGTACTTCGATGGCTCATACACACAGCATGGGGCAGGAGCTAGCATCCTCTTTATAACTCCTCAAGGGGATTCTATACCAAAATCGTACCGCTTATCATTTCCTTGCACTAACAATATAGCGGAATATGAGGCATTAACAACAGGATTACGAATTGCAGTTCAATGGAAGATCCAGAAATTTCATGTTTTTGGAGATTCCCAACTTGTTATCCGTCAAGCAACTGGTGATTATCAAACAAAAGATGAAAACTTAATTCCTTATAAACAAATGGTGGATAATCTGAAACAGCACTTTACAGAGCAGAATCGCGCCGCAAATGCCATGGCTACAATTGCTTCATTGATTGATTTACCTCCAAACGAGACCCGCTATGAGTTCTTGGTGGATAACCTTTTAGTCCCTTCATATGAGATAATGCCTACTAAGATGATATGTGTTGTCGGTCCCGAATCCCAGTTATATGGTTCCATTTTCACATACCTACGCGACAATACTTTACCTCCTGATCTATCAAATAGCCAATGTCGTACTTTCATTCGCCAATCCTCTCGATATGTCATTTTAGCTGATATCCTATACCGGCGAGGTCTAGATGGCACTCTTCTTAGATGTCTAGAAAGCGACGAAGCTCAGATTGCGTTACGTGAAGTGCATGAAGGGATATGTGGTCCACATGCTAGTGGTCCTACCTTGGCCAAGAAACTCATTAGGACTGGATATTACTGGCCCAATATGGAAAAAGACTCATATCAGTTTGTCAAGAAATGTAAGCAATGTCAAATTCATGGAGACCTCATACATGCGCCAGCACAAGAACTACAACCACTTGCATCTCCTTGGCCCTTTTGTCAGTGGGGACTCGATCTCATAGGCAAGATTCACCCTCCTTCTTCCAATGGTCATAAATTCATTATCACTGCCACAGAGTATTTTATAAAATGGATTGAAGCCGTGCCTCTCACACAAGTTACGAGAAAGCAAATTGCTGCATTCATCCTTAACTATATCATTTGCCGATATGGTATTCCGGTTTCCATTATCACTGATAACGGGCGTCCCTTCAAAAATCAAGATGTTCGCGAACTCTATGACCGCTTCCATATTTCCCATCGTTTCTCCACACCATATTACCCCCAAGGTAATGGCCAAGCTGAGGCGTCTAATAAAACAATCCTTAAAATCCTCAAGAAGACAGTTGACGATGCTGGCCGTAATTGGCATATCCAACTCAATCTTGCACTCTGGGCCTACCACACAAGCGTCCGTACACCTATAGGAGCTACACCCTATTCACTAGTCTATGGTTCTGAAGCCATCTTGCCTATTGAGGTCGAGTTACCCTCTTTACGGGTCTCTTTGCAAAACATCATTACTGATGAAGACTACAGGGTCTCTCGCTTACAAGAACTAGAATTGCTAGATGAACGGAGACAAACTGCTTTTAATCATCTAAAGGCTTACCAACAACGAATGAGTCGCAGCTACAATCACAAGGTCAAGCCTCGCACATTTGAGGTAGGTGACTTGGTTCTCAGAGAAAACCCCAAGAATCAGCAAGACAGAGAGAAGAAGGGCAAGTTTGAACCAAACTAGCTTGGTCCTTACATCATCACAGCAGTATATGGCTCTGGGGCATATCAGCTCTCAACTACAGAAGGTGAACCTTTGGAGGATCCTATCAACAGCATGCACCTTCGCAGGTTCTACACATAGCTCGTCGGAATATCCTAATTCAAAAATACAAAAAAATCAAAAAATTCAAAAATACAAAAAAATTTATAAAACAAAAAAATCGTTACTTGGTGAAAACCTGGCAAACAGGCGCCTTGTGACACAAAAAACATTGAAAAATCGAAAAAAGTAAAGAGAAATAATTTCGTCCAACGGTGAAAACCACTTCGGTGGCACCCTGGGCAAGTACCATGGTGAAAACTGGGTCACCAACGCCATGCGTAGAGACATTGCTCCTCCCTCCTTCAGGATTCATTTTCATCCTTCACTTTGCACACACTCACAACCTATTCATCCATAATAAACTTACCCATTCCCATCATGGCTTGTTATTGATCTACCTAAGATTGGTTAGCCATTCATAATAAACCTCCCTTTTCACATCCCTTTCCATCCATAATAAATCAGATCCTATCTGTGGCTAAGGCAAATCCTACGTCTAGTGATGGGTGTGGAACTAAGAACATCACATGTTTCAAGGAGTACAGTTTCTTCCAGCTTTCTTCAATCTATCCGGGCACAATTCGCAATAAAGCAACATTTGCATCACAGTTCCGCAATAAAGTTCCATCTTCTTCACAATAAAGTATCAGTTTCATGGATTCAGTCAATTTTAGATGAGACACAGCAGCAACAATGGGTTTCAACAGATCAGATCTTTCAACAGACTTAGACAACATATGGTTCAGTGCTATCTATCCTTTCTGTGAAAGTAAACATTGTGACCACAATCAAATAGACTTATACAAGTGACAAGAGACACTAAACTTGAAGACTACAGTGGATGTTGGTGTCGAGTCTTGGTTTTCTTTTGATTTTATCTTTTGGTGACATGTCTTTTAGCTTTTCTAGGATGTCTTTGACTAGAGATTCTATCTCTAGGATGTCTTTGACTAGAAAGGCGAGGATGGGGTATCGTCACCTATTTGCATTTGCTGTCTGTGAATTGTCTCTTAGTAATTCTATGACTTGTCCAAGGATATGAAGACACTGTGAGTCTAGTATGAACTGGGGCATTCCTTGTTTGTAACTGTCTTATCTCCATGCAAATAGGTACAATGACTTTCTGGGTCGAACATATGCCTCGATTGTCATAACCTACTTGCCATAATAAAGCTCAATGATGATAACGCACAAGAAGCTCTTTCACTTTCATATCTTATGTCTTCCATCCCCCTTTCTCGATAGACTTCCATCGTCCTTCTTGAGTCCGTGTAGCCTGCTATCACATGACTGAGTATAATGACACGCCAAAAATATTTGCATTTCATGTAGCTGCACCTGCATTACCACATATAAGCATTTCATACATACATATAGATATCACAACTGCATCACATCCTACACACAATACCTGTTAGCACAATTTACATTTGCATTATCATATTCATATGCATTACATACATTTACATTTGCATTGGCATAACATTTTAAAACATAAAAGAACAAAAATATTGCATTACATACATATTTGCATCCATATCATAAGCATCACATAAGAACATCTCATCACATAGGTACACATGCATATAGTTGCCGCAAAGATGAATCATCTCATATATATATATAAAGTGTCATGATACAATGATGTCAAAATCATATGGCTACAATCACCCGCAGGTGTCTACAATACAAAAGAATGGTACAACATTGATACAATGGGAGCCCTCTAAGGCTATGATGAACTCCCTCCCTCGGAGCCGCCTGGCCTCGATGGAATCTGAGCCCCTGAAGGACCCACCCCAGGATCATCCCGCCTGCCCCCTCTATCTGGTGGTGGTGGAGGACCCATAACCCCACTGCTAGATGCCTGTCTCCTCCGACTCCCTCCCGTAGCTGTCGCTGTGCGCGACGGTCTATGGAAGCTCCTCGCCCGCTGATCTGCTGGCACTGCACCGTAGTAGAGGTCCCTCCAGTATCCAATCTCCTCTCCTACTCGCAGGACATATGCATAGCCTACCCCTGTGTCCTCCGCCGCCTGCCTCCCTGCCCTCAGCGCTGTCTCAGCCTCTGTGTAGCGTTGAATCACCTGATCTCTCTCCCGCTCAATATCCCTGAGCCTCGTCCTGAGTCGGTCTCTCTCCCTCTCCAACTCCTGTATCTCATCTGCCTGACCCTGGCAGATCTCCCTGAGCTCAATCAGCTCATCCTCCTCTGGATCCCCACCCTCTGCCTCGGCCTGTGGCTCTCCCTCTGCAGGTGCCTGCCCCTGTATAGGTACCTGTACTGGTGCCTATACAGGTACCTGTCTCTGTGCATGCCTCTGTCCCTGCACCTGTCCCTGTCCCTATCTCTATCTGGGATCCTGTGCTACTGGTACCTGTAGGGGTAATCCACCGTGACCCCTCACCACCCGAGCCTGCCGCTCCTCTCCACCCTCTCTCTGAGGTGCAACTTGCCTCTCTCCCACTACTCCCCTCTGCCTCCGTCGGCCTCTACCCCCATCACCTCCACCATCATCATCATCATCTCCTCCTCCATCTCCATCCAGTAGCTCCCCTGGATCTATCAGTCGTGGGAATGGATGCTCCGCCCAATATGCTGAATACTCAGCATCCATCCCAGCATCGTCGACCTCTGGCCACATGTCCCAGGGTAGAGGTATCATCTCTATCAGCTGTGTCACTGCCTGATCATACGACAGTAGCGGCCCAAACTGTGCTTGATCCCTGACTGTACGGGCATACATACTCGAGCCTCGTGGCATCCTCTGAATCCGGCCAAACTGTCGGCCAACCCTGTCCACAAGCTGCCTCTCTAACACATAGGGCGTCCGCCCAATCAGATACCTGCTCCGGAAGGTGTATGGCAACTCCAATGCGTCATCCTCCCACTCCTCGCATCCTAGATACGGTCCCCAGATGACTACATCAATATCATCCAGCACTCGCCGCCAATGCTCTAACCTGCCAATTCGCAGCTGTGAGGTAATCATGTCGTACAAATAAACAAAGTTGCGTCCATGTCCCCTACCTCGGAAGTGTATCGGCCTCGTCACTGGCAGATGCTCATAGGCCCAAACTTGCAGTAGTGTCACCCTGCAACCCAATCCAACTGACCCATGGTATACAAACTGGTGAAGCTCATAATATAAGTGGGCCAACACACATGGTCCCTAAGCATATCTGGTGTGCTGCGTCACCAGTGTCTCCAATGCTCCACCCCAGCCCACTGCCAATCCCCGTGTCGCCCTATCCGGACACAAGAACCCACTAATCACTCCAATCACAGCTGGCAATGCTAACCCTGTGGCTGTCATGGTGTCCCATGCCACATGACCAGCCCTCATCTCTAGGCCGGGATCCTAAAACACCCATCTCAATGCCTCTCTGTCACCATCTCGATCATATGGACTCAAGTCTCCATCAATCGGTATATGCAGAATCCTGTAGACATCCTCAAGGGTGACTGTCATCTCACCCATCGGCAAATGGAAAGTGCATGTCTCAGAATGCCATCTCTCGGCAAGTGCATTCAACAGTCCCATGTTTGCTCGAAACTCAGGCACATACAGAATATGTCTCAGACCCATAGCCTCAATAGTAGCTCTGTCCTTGAAGGTCAGCTCAGGTCGCAATCTCTGCGTCGACGGGAATCTCTCCCGTGACTCCAGCATAGGCAAGTACTCCTGCAGTCAAGCAAATTAATCATGTCAGTCATGGTGGCATTCACTGTTCATCACAAAATGCTACTTTTTATCTAAATGCATATGGTTATCTATCCTAGTGACACTCATTGTTCATCACAAAGTGTTACTTCTATTCTAGTAGTACTCCCTATTCATCACAAAGTACTACGTGTGTGACACTCCCTGTTCATCACAAAGTGTTACTCACATTTGCACTCCCTGTTCATCACAAAGTGCTGCTCATACTTTGGGGTACTCTCTGTTCATCACAAAGTACTCTATCTTGGTACTCACTATTCATCACAAAGTGCCTTGATCTATCCTAGTCTTCCTAGAGGACCTGCTTGAGTGTATCCTCTCAGCAGCTTATCCAATCGACAGCGTATGTTCATCACAGAACTGTCGATTTGACCTAGAAGACCAAACTTGCATTTTTTTTAATACAAACGCGCTTGACTGACACAAACGCGCCTACAGACTGCACAAGCGCGCCTGAAAAACACAGACACGCCTGTAGGACATAGACGTGCCTAGGCGGTGCATAAACGCGACTATACATCGCAAACGCCCCTGCACATCGCAGACGCCCCTGCACAACACAGACGCGCCCGCATTCGACGCAAATGCGGTTCCAGACACAGACGTGCCTGGCACCGACACAGACGCGCCTATCGGACACAGACGCGCCTGGCACTGACGCAGACGCGGTTGCACGTTTTCAGACTTTTTTGGTACCCTATTCCTAAGTGCATTTATTGCTCTAACTAGCATGCATTAATGACAAAAATACATGCGTCAAAATACGAGGAGGTTTGATGGTACTTACCGGCTCTCCTGCCTCTGCTGGCCTCTGGAATCGGCGAACGCGGTCGAATCTGTGAACCAAAGTCATCGCTGCTGACTGCTCTTGCTCTTTTCTCGCTCTACACTTTGATCTCGTGATGGTGTAGATGATAATGAGGATGTCTTTTGCCCGTGGTCTATCTTATAGCCTACCCTAGCGCTCGCCTTCATTTTCCAAGTCAATCTTCATTATCCCGTGACTTTGTCACTTTATCTGATCAGTCCATTCTAGCCTTTCTTTCTTATCGAGAGATTGTCTGCAATCTTTTCAGACATTTTCATCCAATCTCTCGAGGGGGCATATCATTCCCATTCTGGGGCAACTTTGTATCAGTTCATCTTATCTTCTTTGAAACAACGTGACAAGCCGCATTATCTCAAAGAGGGGCAAAATGTAGACACCCAAAATTGTCATGTCTAATTAAATAAATATTTTATTTATTTAATTATCTAAGCCTAATTCTTCTATTAATTAAATAAATCCTTATTTATTTAATTAATTCATTTATCCTCTTCTAGCCTTATTTCTCATTTAAATAAATACATTTATTTATTTAAATTATCATTTTCCTAAATTAAATAAATATCTTATTTATTTAATTGATCCCACTTCTTCTATTAATTAAATAAATCTTTATTTATTTAATTAATTCATTAACCTTTTGTACCCATGACACATGTCATTCATCTCTTAATTCATACACTACCTACCCCTCTTATTATTTTATTATTTCTTCTACCTACCCTCTAATCATAGCCGACCTCCTTTTACACCTCTCAATCTTATCCCTCCATTTCATATTGTGTCTTCTATTTAAGAAGATGCTTTCTTCATTATCAAACCCTAATGAATCATCTTAAGGACTTGACTACACTAAGATTCTACTTGCAACCACATTCCGTTCTTTGTTGAGCTCTTGTGCACATAAAATCTGAGAGCAAATATATCAAGCAAGATCAATGGAGATAGGAAGGATGGAGATCAAAACCCTATTGGACATGTGATGGTATAATCTTTGTGATTTCATTTGATTTGCATTGTCTTAGGTAATCTTCATATGTTATGGTGGATCTTTGTTGATTGTTAGGCTAGGATTTTGTGGTTGAATTCATTTAGTCTTTCAATTTTGTTATTATTGTTATCCATTTTCACCATATACAATTGCCAATCAAGTTCACTGTTTGTAGTCAAACCAGTTCAAGAAAAGTTTTTGTACATGTACTGATTCACCCCCCCCCTCTCTCAGTACCGGTTTGGTACTCACTGTTCATCATTGTGTTATCAATTGGTATCAGAGCATCCTCCAGGTCCTCTATGTTGTAAGCTTAACCGCTTGAGGGAAAGATCCTATTATAATGATGAAGAGGGAAGGTCCAAAATTCAACAGAGATAACTTTAAAATATGGAAGGACGGAATGAAGATATACATCAGAAGAATGGGTGCTCAACATTGGAGCTATGTTGAGAATGTTTATGTTATCCCTACCAGTACTCTCACTGATGACCAAAAGAGAGAGATTTAGGAAAATGGGCAAGTCATGGAAGCCCTAATTAGTAGTTTATCTGACATTGAGTTTATTGATGTCCAGGATAAAGAAAATCCCAAAGAAGTATGGGATACTCTTGAGAATATCTATGGCGGTGATGAGCATGTGAAACAAGCTAAGGAAGAAAGCCTTAGAGGAAAGTTTGAAGACATGCGGATGGTTGATGGAGAGACCATTCAACAATATGGAATAAGAATCAAAACTATTGTTGGAGATATCAAGAGTGCAGGTGGTAAAATGGAAGATTCCACTATTGTTAGCAAAAATTTGAGATCCTTATTACCGGTGTATGCAATAAGGGTTGCTGCTATTCAGGAGTTGAGGTCAATAGACAAGACTAAGGTGTCCCTAGACTCCATCATCGCAAATTTGATAGCCTATCAGCTAAATAGCTTTGATGGCAATGTTCAGAAGACTGAATCAACCTTTAGAGCATCTGCTGCACCATCTAGAAAAGGAAAAGAAGCTAGTACCAGTGGCAAACCAAGACAGAGCAGAGAAATGGATGATGAAGAGATCCTGATGGAATTTGAAGCTCTTCTTGCCAAGAGACTTCCTAAGGGAACTGGTAAATACAGAGGTAAGCTTCCTTTGAAATGCTTCTCTTGTAACTGGATAGGACACATTATTGTAAACTCTCCTAATGGTGATAGCAAGGACAAATAAAAAAAGTAGAAGTTCAAAGGAGGAAACTGGAGAAACTTTTTTGTAGCAGTTGATGAAGGTGTCATTGATGAGGAATCAGAAGATGAAGAAAATAGGGATATTGTGTTTGTAGCAATCAAGGAAGATGTGTCAGACAAGAAGGCTCTTGTCTCCTGCTTTGATAATTCCAATGAGTGGATTATTGACAGTGGTTGTTCTCACCATATGACTAGTGACCGGAGTAAGTTTCTTTCTCTGGAAGAGTATGATGGTGGTGTAGTTTGTTTTGGTAATGATGCACCATGTATAGTCAAAGGCAGAGGGTCCATCTCTCTGAATGGAAAGAGCAGTGTTGACAATGTGTATTGGGTAGAAGGTCTAAGGCACAACCTTCTAAGTGTTGCTCAACTGAATAATAATGGACTCACTCTGTAATTCAAAAATGGAGTGTGCAAAATCAAAGGAAAGAATGGTGAACTGATGGCTACCGGTATGCAGACCAAAGGTAACCTATTTTAGATAAATGCTAATGTCAATACATGTCTTATGGCTAAGTTTGAAGACAACTGGATATGGCATAGGAGACTCTGCCATGTAAACTTTGACAATATTGTGAAGGCCAGTAAGATCAAGGCAGTTAGAGGATTGTCGATGTTGAGCAAACTGGAAAATCCTTTGTGTAGAGAGTGTCAACTGGGGAAAATGTCTTCCTCAACCTTCAAAGGTAAATCTTTCACTACAGACAATTTACTTGATCTTGTGCATACTGATTTGTGTGGACCTATGAAAACTAGGAGTGTGCAGGGAGATAGGTATTTTATGATTCTTACAGATGATTGCTCAAGAATGATGTGGGTCACATTCTTGAAGGATAAGTCTGAAGCCTTTGGAAAGTTCAAAGCTTTCAGAGCACTGGTAGAAAAGGAAAGCAGTAGAAGAATCAAATGCCTTAGAACTGATCAAGGAGGAGAATTCACTTCTGGTGAATTCAATAAATATTGTGAAAAGAATGGCATCAAGAGGGAACTGTCTACCCCCTGGAATCCACAACAGAATGGCTTAGCAGATAGGAACAACCGGAGTGTGGTTGAAGTGGCTAGAACCATGTTAATCCAAGGAAAGGTTGCTCACACCTTTTGGAGAGAAGCGATGAGCACTACAGTCTACACAATGAACCGGGTACTCATCAAGAAAGGAAAGGATAAGACTCCTTATGAGTACTGGACCGGTAAGACACCAGTGGTAAGCTACTTCAGAGTGTTTGGTAGTAAATGTTATATCAAGAGGAGTGAATATCAAAGCAAGTTTGATGCTAAATGTGATGAGGGAATATTCCTAGGGTATTCCACAAAGAGCAAAGCTCTCAAATGTTTCAACAATAGGACTCGGAGAATTGTTGAAAGCATCAATGTTAGGGTTGATGAAAACTCTGAGAAACCTGAGGAAACTGGCAAAGAGTATGTAGGAGATGAACCAGTAGTAACCTTCTGGGAACCGGTTGCAAATTAACCCAGTACCAGTAATTGTGCTCCTACACCGGTGGATGCTAATGCTGATGAAGATGAGGATGAAGAAGAAAAGCAAGAGGAATCTGTTAAGAATATACCTAGGTATGTAAAACTCAATCATGATCCAAAACAGATCATAGGAGACAAAGATGCAGGAATTCTTACTAGAAGAAAGGTCAAAGAAAACTCATGTATGGTCTTTGGATTTGAGCCTAAATCATTCAAAGAAGCACATAAAGATGAAGACTGGATCAAGGAAATGGAAGAAGAACTTGACTAGATATAGAAGAATGGTACATGGTCTTTGGTACCCAGACAGGAGCATAAAAATGTCATTGGAACCAAATGGGTCTTCAGAAATAAACTGAATGAGGATGGCACAGTGGTAAGGAACAAAGCCAGACTAGTATGTAAAGGATATGCCCAAGAAGAAGGAGAAGACTATGGAGAAACCTTTGCTCCAATGGCAAGATTGGAAGGAGTTCGTATGCTCCTTGTATATGCAGCTTTTAAAGGATTCAAGGTATACCAAATAGATGTAAAATCTGCATTTCTAAATGGAATACTTGAAGAGGAGGTGTATATAGAGCAACCAGATGGGTTTGCCCTATCAAAAGATGGTGACATGGTGTGTAGGCTACATAAAGCCTTGTATGGATTGAAGCAGGCACCTAGAGCATGGTATGAATGCTTGCACTCCCATCTTGTGAAGATTGGATTTGAAAGAACAAGTGAAGACAATAATATCTACTTGAAATTAGAAGGAGATCAGATTCTGATCTGTGAAGTATTTGTTGATGACATAGTCTTTGGTGGAGATGACAAGATGAGTCATGACTTTGCAGATGAGATGAAAAAGGAGTTTGAGATGTCACTCATAGGGGAGATTAAGTTCTTTATCGGACTGCAAATTCAGCAAATGAAAGATGGAATCTTTATTACATAGTCCAAGTATGTCAAAGAGGTGTTGAAGGCCTTTGGCATGGAAGACAACAAACCGGTTGGTACACCAATGGTGAGCGGTTGTAAACTATCAAAAGAGGATGAATCAGCATTAGTAAATGAGAAGGAATACCGATCAATGATTGGTAAGTTGCATTATGTAGTGCATAGCACACTAGGCATTGCACATGCAGTGGGTATTACCGCTCAATTTCAGCAAAGCCCAAGAGAATCCCACTTGGTAGCAGTCAAGTGGATTCTTAGATATCTGAAGGGAACTATTGACTATGGATTATGGTATCCATACAATGATGATTTCAATCTGAAAGTGTTCACAGATGCTGATTGGGCTGGTAATGTGGATGACCGGAAGAGCACAACCGGTGGTGCATTCTTTCTCGGTGGTAGACTGGTCTCATGGATGAGTAAAAAGCAGAGTTGTATCTCTCAGTCTACAGTAGAAGCAGATATGTTGCACCTTTTATGAATTGCACCTAGACTATTTGGATAAAGCATGTATTGAATGGCTTCAAAGTTCTTGTATCTGAACCGGTAAGTATATTTTGTGACAATACAAGTGCAATTAACATTTCCAAGAATCCAGTTTTACATGCTAGAACCAAGCACTTTGAACTCAAGTATCATTTCTTGAGGGAAAAGGTTCGGAACAAAGAGGTGGTATTGGAACATGTTTCCAGTAAGGAGCAGTTAGCAGACATATTCACCAAGCCTCTACCGAAGGCTACTTTTACCTATCTGAGAGGTGAATTAGGGGTGATGCCCCTTCAAGAGGTAATCTAAAGGTTTGTGCTCCACATCAGTCGGATCTTACTTTTCTATATCTTTTCAGGATTGATGTGTTGAAGGATGCTACTCCTCAGGGGGAGCAGTATAGTGGAAAAGGGAAGCTCGTGCCTCCACTTTGGCATTGTTGTCAAAGGGGGAGAAGATGTGAAGTGGAAAAGATATCTGCAGTATTAAGGAGAAGATGTGATGCAGAAAGAGAGATATCTTTGTATATTGCCATCAATGCCAAAGGGGGAGATTGTTGGCATATGTGCAGAATATGTTGACATGATGATATTGTGTTGTCATTGATGTCAATATGTTGAAAGAATGAACCGGTAATATGCTAAAAGAGAACAGGTAATATGCTGAAGAGTGAACCGGTAATATGATAGAGAGTGAACAGGTTTATTGAAGTTAAGCAACTAGCAAAGTGAGCTGGTATAATGTTGAGAACCGATATATGTGCAAAAGGTAAAGTGGTATGTTTGTCCAAGTGAACCGGTATATGGAATTTTTTCTATCAATGTTTAATATGGTATGACTACCGGTTGGTAATCTCAGCTTCAGGGTTTCTAGTTGAAGTGTTTTGAGCCTGTGTGATTCAACTGATGGCATTGTGTGATGAGTTAGCATTATAATGGAGATCAGATCATGTTGCCATGTCAGCCTCGTGCATGTGAAGGATCTTGCATGAAGGAGATTGATCCTATCTACCTCGGGAATGTGCGAAGTCTCTACAAATGGTGGAGAACGCGTGATGGGTTATCACCTCCAAGAAGCGGTGAAGAATGAACAATGGAGAATGTCTTGAGATTTGTTCAAGACCGTTGTATTCAAATGCAAAGTGTTCAATGGTTAGGATTGAACCGACTGAATTGCTCAACCTAAATGTTAAGGGTTTAGGGTTTATGTTACCGACCTATCTGTCTCCTATAAGGTTGATGTTGTGTTTCATGTTGAAGTTGTTGGCAAATGCTGTGTGTGTGTCTAAGTGCAAAGATATGCGATTCTTGCCAGACCAGATAAGAGGATTGATACCTGCAGAGTGTGTATGCAGAAGAAAGGAACTAAAGCGGGTCTGCATTGGCATTGAGTGCTATTACCAAATCATTGTAATACCTGTTGATCTCTAATCACTTCAACAGTTAGAAAATCCCTTAACAGGGTAGCTTTAACCAACTTGTTGTAAATCCTTTAACAGGGTGACTCAAAGCCATTGAGTTCATAAAATCCTCTAACAAGGTAACCCTTAACAGGGTTTAACCCTTAACCGGGTATTCTAGCCATCCCTTAACTGGGTGATCCCTAACAGGATTGGTTCCTAACAAAACCTGTTGTAACAGTCTTTAACCGGACTAGGCTTCTAACAAAGCGGACTTCTAAAGAGTTCAAAAACAGCTTGCGGGTATTCATCCCCACCGTGGTTTTTCCTAGTTGGATTTCCATGTGAAAAATATGTGTGTCATATGTGATGTCTTTTTCATGTGATGCTATGTTGCTTTCTGTCAAGCGGTGAATCATGTTGATCTAGCATGTTATTATATTTCTGATGATAGAATATATGTTTATGCACAAGGATAATGTGGAAATAAGGGTGTAGTTTGTGTGGTAAGATAAGTGTTTCCGATTTATATCTTTCACAGTCTCATTGTGCTTAACCGGTAGTATTTTGGTTTATGACCAGTTTTAGTGATTGCGAGTCAAGTTCACTATTTGCAATCAAACTGGTTCAGGAAAAGTTTTTGTACTTGTACTGATTCACCCCCCCTCTTAGTACCGGTTTGGTACTCATTATTCATCATTGTGTTATCATGCACATGAAACTACACACAAAAGCTTCCATTCTCTGACCAAAATACATACTGATAATCTCTAATTAATTCACAACCGAAAATTCACATCTCTTCTATATATGTATCCATCACTAAAAGGATCTCCTTAAATATCCTTCTATCTTCCACCATGTCGGCTTCAATGAAAAGTATTAACCTATCGACTGCCAGAACATAATGAATTTCAAACATAATCCCAATGATCATGTCGGTTACCATAAATTCCGTGAAAGAAATAATCGAGGCCATAAGATCTCCTAGTCGAGACCTAACCATTATCGGGTTCCAAATACACATTACCGAGATCAAGACTTAGCCGGTTGTGAAGAAAAATGAATATCGGTTAAGTGTAATGAATATCGATTAACCCAAACAAAGAATATGTACACCTGAAGATGAGTTCCCATGAGTTGCCATTAATGACAACCCAAAATTTCATTAACTCTTACTGGATGAGTGTCAATTACCAACAATCTCTCCCTTTGGCATTGATGGCAACACTCATGTGAAAAATGGTGTTGTCATTGAATCTGCCTCTGAATCTGCATGACCTTCTGATTTGTACAAGAATATTCATATACATCTAATGCTCCCCCTGAGAATTATATACATTTTTCACTTTATTCCTCCCCCTTTGACATTAATGACAAAGTGGGGTGCCCACAAAGAATTATGTACAATTATAAACATGTGTCGGTTCTATACAAGTTTCAAAATGTCTGCATACATAGTCTTCAAAAATGAAAAGTAGGTATCCCAACTATTCTAAAGGGAGTCAAGAATGGAGATGAATACATTCAAGATACTAGCATAATACTCAATTTCTTCTGATATAGTGGGATCCTCCTTCTGCATATTAGAAATACACTCAGTCTTATGAAACAACAAATTATCTAACCAAGGACCAATAAGACTCCGGAGCTCATTTGCTCTCTTTATTATGTTGTCCCTATCCTTCTCTAATTTCTGAATTTGATCCATGACTACCAAAATTGGACCATCTAAAGAACTTGTAAGATTAACTGTCGGGTTGTAAGAATTAGAAATCCAAATCAAATTGTTCCTACAATCTGACAGTTGCTTGTCTATAGGGGCTGTGAACTAACCAAAATCTAGACAATTCTTATATACACTACCTCCTTCTGCCAATGTTGCATCAATGAATTGCAGGAAAGTTTGGAGTTTCTCCTTGTCAATCTCAATCATTTGCAAAAATGTTAGCTTTTGGGCCTCAACAATTTTTTCCTTAGCCCCAATCAATGAAATTTTCAGTAAAGAATCATAATGCTTAAGAATAAAATTAATAATCTCCTCTAATTTACTAGATGAGCTTGCACTCTCTTGTGCTTGGAAATCTGGTACCAACCGGTTCAAAACTTCAAAACTGTGTTCAATTAATTTCCTGTCTTTTGAATCTTCCTAAGCCAACTCCTGGGTTGCCTGTGCTTGAAGTGTCGCTGCCACCAAAATTTTCTCAGCCGGTGAGATCTTGTGGTAGGGTTTGTCAAAACTGATAGAAAATTGTGACAATTTCCCTTTGGCTATGGCTTAAGTGTCAATTGCTAAGCCAGAAGAGACTTTTGTCACAACTTCGTTACCCTTGTTTGTTGGAGATATAACCTTAGAATCCTTTAACTCATGTGCATTGGTGGCTTCGCCATTTGGTGCCCTATCTGGATCCTGAACATCCTCTACAACCTTATTATCTGTATCCTTATCTACATTAGCCTTTGTATCCTCTACATTCTATACATTATCAGTCGATGTATCCTCTGCTGCAAAATTTGACTCACTAATCAGTACAATGGTAGCTGATGGAATGCTTATTAGACACAATGCACCATTGAGAGGGGGGGTGAATCAGTGGTTCTCAATCGTTTCCCTTTAATAATCCTATGTGTGCATACCGGTTATTAGATCTAACTCATTGCAGGCTTACTGGTTAGTGGGGAGACTAATCACAAATGCATTCACGCAAAAAGGGACATCACATAACACCATCATATACAAGGAAAACCCATGATGGGAAAAACCTCGCTAAGAAATGTTGTTGAAGACTACTACTCCAATGCAGCCTCACAATGAATCTTTGATTACACTCTTTAGGGCACCAACCCAAGGAACACCAACCCCTAATTTAGGGAACCAACCCAAGGAGCACCAACCCCTGATTTTAGGGCACCAACCCAAGGAGCTACAACCCCTGCATCGAGCTACAACTCAGTGATCTACAAAATATATCATCAATTACAAAAGTAATAACTTGTTACAAGTTAATCTTGCAACCACTACATTTAATCTCTCTACCGGTATCACCCTTTCTCTCCCTTATCGATTCTCTATTCTTCCTGTTACTCTACCTCTCTTAAGCTTTCAACTAGATCACTATCTTCTGCTCTCTACTACACTCTTCTGCTACTGCCTTACTAGATCAATTCTATCGGTTACCTTTCTTCTGCTTGTGCTCTATTGAATCTCCTCTTCACTTTCTTTGCACTTCAACACTCTCTACTGTCATCCAGCTGGTTCTATCATAGTCATTTGGCTTCACTGATACTCTCTTGCAGCTTGCTGGTTTCTTTAACCTTACTGGTTAAACCTCTACTAAAACCTATTGCAGGTTATCTCCCTTTTGCTTGATCTCTTTCATCCTCTGTAGATATCACACTTCGTCTACTTCCATATTTAGCCTTTGGCATTACTTGGCAACTTCTCTCTTTGAGGCATCATAGAAATTATGTCTTCGGCCTCTATATTTATGATTAGACATTCCCACCAAAAGTAACATTCGAACTTGGTGCCTTAGGGTTTCTCCCACGGATCACGAGGAACATCGAATCTAATCAGATCTCCTTCTAGAGATCGATCACCTACAACAAATAAATCAAGGTTTGCCAATCTTGTGGCTTCTAATACACATTTGCTAAGTTTAGCAAACATGGCCTTGTATGTCGACCTGCATCTGTCAAACACCATAAATGGTTTGATGATTTTCTTCACCAACTTTGATCTATATCCAGATATCTTGCATCAATCAGTGCACTCCATGGATCCAATCAGATATGTCCTGCCTCGAGCCGCAACCCTTCTGCAACTTGACCCATAACAGTCACAATCAACATTAAATGTCGACCAACTTTGCAACAACCTCATCGCCACGACACTTCACCGACCTCTACGAGCTTTTCACTTCAACTCCACATGGCATCCTTGTTGATATCCATCTCAGCTTAGATCTTTGTGTTGGTTCATACAGGATCGCTGATCAAACACACAACTTGTGCACACCTACTAGACATCTAACCCTACTGGTATGTCTTCTCTTAGCACCTTTGTCGACATCCACCTTAGCTCACTATGTTGAACCAACATGGTCACCGACCAATATCACACAATTGATGTATGCTTCATACTATCGGTCCCTTTTTGCCTACCGGGTAACCTTCTTGCCTTCTCCTTCCTTGTGCCAGTGGATCTTGTCAGCCCGGTCATCAATCATGTCGATCATCAGCAACAATCTTGGATGACACATCATGTGCATCTTCATTAGATTGAGATCACCTCACCTTTGTCTCTCTGTCCTCTTGAATGTATGTCGATATTCTCCTTGTTTACCGATTTGCATGTTTCTGTCTTCATACCGATAGTATGCATGATATCTTCATGCCAACTATCTCCATCTGTTTGTTGGCATTTTGTTGTCATTGATGTCAATTGGTATGGGATGACTATCGGTAGAACAAATGTATGTGCAACACTGTTATGAAGGAGTACAAGATGTGCCTTGTGTTGCAGAATACCGGTAAGGTAAGGAAGAGTGATCACTGGAGTCATCGGTACACAAGTTAGTGCCCGACTTGTGTGGATGAGATGGAAATGTAAGGTTACTGGTACCGTCACAGTGTATCACTAATAAGAAGAGTATGTCAACTGGCAAGTGAAGTGTTGACAATGAGCAGAATGCTTGGATAGTGTTTGTGATGAAGAGGCAGAATGTTACCTGAATCACATCAACACCGGAAGAGAAGAATGAACAGGTTACCGGTATGTTGTGAGGTCGTAGAACAATAGGACTCCCACTGGATGAAGATGTAATCACCATGGGAAGAGATGAATGACAGCGAATGTTCCCACACCGAATCACATGTGCCTATTTGAAGATGTGCTGCACAAACAAGGAAGTCACATGAGTACATTGCAGAAAGAAGATGGTGTCACTCCACCGGTAAGTGGAACTTATCTCCTATATTGCAGCATTTATCACCAAGGTTTTTCCCATATTGGGTTTTCCTCGTACATACTAGTGTTATGTGATGCCCTCTATGTGTGTTTGCATTTGTGTTGGTCTCTCCTCTAACCAGTAAGTCTACATTGTGTTAGTTCCCATAACCGGTACTCACATCTAGGTTGTTAAAGGGAAAAGTTGAGAACCACTGATTCACCCCCCTCTTAGTGGTACAATGTGCCTAACACCGTTATGCATCTGTGGCAACACCACTTTCCATCTGCATATCGGTAATTCCATGTGTGCGACTGCAGAGCCTCATTTTCATTTGACTGATTCTCTTCTCAGCCGGTTTTCCAAGAAGGCAAACTCACCATCTTAACTCTTCCTTTTCTGCCTTGGTAGCACAACATGTCTTCTCATGCTGAATTAGTGCACATCTCTGAATATATCCTATGGAGGCTTCCTCATCTTCTACATTAGTCATCCAGTCTATTACTGAAGCATCACATACTCTGTTACTCTTCTCTTCATCGAGTGGGAGTCTTGCTATTTAACATCCAACTCTTACTGGTGGACTGCACATGCTTCAACTCTGATGTTGATGTGATTCTTGTAACATTCTGGTTGGCAACCACTCAAAGCCAACACATTACTTTACCGGTCATCATACCATACCAGTCTCCAATGCATACCAACAACACATGCCAACACTGACTTGTGTATCGGTGACCTACAATACTTGACTATCATCAATGACAGTAATGTCAACACTCTCTCATATTGTTTGTATCCTTCTATACCAGTTGACATCGATGACAACACAATGCCAATAGTGCTTGTCGGTTGCTTAGTATCTACACTTGGTTGTTCTGTATCTACCACTTGCTTATCTTTTGGCAACTGAATATTCTAAAACTGAACAAAATCGGGACTTAATTCATAACCCAAACTCAAAAGAATCATTACCCAAATATCTATTGTTTCCTTCCAGATCTCCTCAAACCTTTCCAACATAAGGTTGTTCATTCTGTGCTTAGGATTAAATTCAGATGAGTCAGTTTTATTTATTAGATCTGCCATCTCTAAAGGGGTTATTGTTGGACAGAAATTAACTAATTTTTTCTCTTTTATCTATTGGTCCAGAGTCTGAGCATGTAATTTTCTAGCCTCTAACTTATCATACAACTCCCTAGGTATGATTTTCTCAAGTTCAATCAATGCCCTACTAGAAGAATCAAGATATAAAAGAATTGCCTCCTCAATTTGTGTCTTATCCTTTTCATCGAATCCATCAAAGAATGAAGAAATATTATCTAAGTTGCCATCATTAATAATTTGATGAATTATATCCCGAGCATCCAATTTCTTCTTAATGGTTCTTTTCTTTGCTTCTGGTTTGGGTTGCTCGTTAGATTTAGGTTTTTGCTTATGTACAATTGTAATTTTGGGCTTCCCAGGAGTCTCCTTAATAGGTTATTTCTTTTTCTCCTCCCTCTTCACCCTCACTACTCTAGCAAAAACTCCTTTCTTCTTAGGAAATTCTTTTATATCTTCATCTGATTATGTTTCCTTAGAAGAAATAGTCATGTACTATCGGGTAGCCTTCTGCTTCCTTTTCGTAGACTCAGTTGGTTTAGAACGAATAGGCTCAATGGATGATGCTTTATGAGCTTCCCTTTCCTCTTTCCTCTTTTGCTTCATCTCTTCTTTCCTTTGGGCTTCAAGGATTTTGACTTTCTGTTCAACTTTTTCCCTATCATGCCCTTCACCTATAAGTGTTTCAACTGCCACCTTAGTCATCTTCTTTCTAATTGCCAGTGCAACCTGTTCTTGGTGAACCTTTAGCCCTTTTCCTGGGTTGTGCCAAATTTTTCTTCTTTCTCATCTACTGGTGCTTGCAGCAAGTGTTGTGCATAGGCATCCAGTGTGGCTTCGTCCACCTCATACCCATTGGCATGATCCATATTATTTTGGTTTAGATAACTTCCATCATGCATTCATCTTTGTTAACCATAAAACATATTGTATCCTTATACTTTTCTACTATAGAATTTGGAATTCTAGATCTATTTTTATTTTTTTCTTGGAAGGTTTTGAAAAATGCCCATATATTTTCCTTACTTATCTTGTCTCCTTGCCTATCCAAAATTTGAGCTAGTTGAGTAGCTATCGAGTGGTCAAAAGCCCATTGAATCTTCCCATAACCAGGAATAATGCCCAAAAAGTAAAATACTAGACAGATAACAAAAGAGCCATACCAGAAAGTCTTTTTCTTGTCTTTCTTGATTTTCTGGAGGTTTGTCATGAGCTCTTTCAACATCACAGTGCAGAGATCGTAGTGTGCATACTCCTTTACCATCTAATGAGCAATCAAAATATTGTTGCCAAAGACAAAGTTTAGCTATTTAGATTGATAGACCTTGTAGCCAATTATCATCATGGCAAACTTGACATCAATATCTCTTACATCATCAACCCTCATTGATCGTCCATCAAAAGTTGCGTCAGTAAGTTTGTTGAGCTTTGTGTTAGAGAGCTTGCACCTAGGGATGGGTACACCTCCAATCTTGTGTAGACAAGTGATGTTCTTGATCACTTCTTCTATGATTTTGTATGATCGGTCCAACAAGATAAGTTCCCCATGAATACAGCTCAAAATGTATCTGACCCATTCTGCCTCATCAAAAGTGGGAAAATCCATGAGCTGCGTGAAACCCTTCCTCTGCAAGTGTGCAAATCCTGGTTTTAGCTAGTTGTTGGTGATTAGGTTTTCTGTGAAAACATAAGACAACTCATATCCTCCGAGCTCCTTAATATTGCAATGAATCTATGCCCTAATATCTTCAGTGTGAAGAATACCATAGCAAATGCTCGAGAATGATCCCAATGGTTCATCCAGGAGGGATTTGAAGGGATGCTTCTTAAAAATTGGATGGGGGCGGTTCTTGATTTCCACCACCAAAGGAGTGTCAATGCCGGATGATGAAGCCATGATAACCAAATACTGAAACTAGGGTTTCTGCAAATGAAAATACCTCAAGATGCTGTTGGGAGATGAGATTGCTTTTGAAAGAAAATTCTTGCACAAATCTCCTTGGACTCTGAATCGCTCAGGAAATCACTCGTCTGAGTGCTCGATCGTCATGTCAAGAAAATCACTTTACTTTTCCCTTTTATCGCCATTAACCCTAATTTTTCATTTTCATAAATGTTGTCAGTTAGGCTGACTGGTTCACATAGTCTGCGAGTAGGTTCTGGTAAACATCTAAAATTTCCTAAGTACCCATCCACAATCAGAATTCTTTGACTACAGATCTAATCTGGGGTATTTGCATGATCTTCAATGATTTTTCTACCGCCAAGGCAGAGTGCCTTAGTTACTGGTTGTGTTTGCTACCGATGCAGGACCTGATGACTCTACCGGGTGTTCTACCTATGGTGTATCTGATCTTCTTACCCATATTTTCTCATGTTGTTTCCTAATGTCTTCCACTTTTTCCTTTCCCTTCTCATCTGCATTTCCATTATTTGGTGGTAGGTTCTTACTTCTGCAATATTTAGCAATATGTCCAATCTTGTTGAATGCATAATAGACAATATTGTTCTTCTGAATTACTTTGTTAAACCCTTGATTTCCTTGATTTCCTTTTGATCTGCATTGGTTAGCCATATGTCCAAATCTACTACATGCATGACATCTTACATTTCCAAGACTGGTGAATGATGCATCGTTCTGATTATTCCTATTTATGCATTGACTAGCTATATGACCATCTCTCTCTCTCTCTCTCTCTCTCTCTCTCTCTCTCTCTCTCTCTCTCTCTCTCTCTCTCTCTCTCTCTCTCTCTCTCTCTTTTCCCCTTGGGATCTCTCTATCATTGGTATTTACTTTCTTTCCATCAACCACTCCATCCATATTTTTATGTATATATTCCAAGACATAGAGAGAGAGAAAGACATATTTGAAATTTCCAAAATGAAACTACAGTTGTCATAATGCAAATCCATTTGGCACACACCAAATTTAGCGCTCGCCTTATTTGGCATATGCAAAATAGAAATGGTGTGACCAGACCTTAAGTTCGGCATGCCAACCCTATTTGGCGCATGCCATAAGGCCCGATGGGGGCCAAAAATTTTGTTGTCACTTTTTCTATCCCCCATCTTGGTGCACTTTGTTGAAATCAGGGATCATTGAGAGTGGGGGTGAATCAATGAGCTACCGGTTAAGGAGTTTTCTGACTTATCTTTAAACCACCAGAAGCATAAACATGAAACTAAAATACAAAAACAAAAAATAACCAACCACAAAATCATAACACCGGGATTTTATGTGGAAATCGAAATGGGAAAAACCATGGTGGGATTTGAACCCACAATATTATTCTACTATGGGCAGTAGCAAAACAATATTACAATATGGAGAATGCGCAAGCATTCAGGCAGACTGCTTAGAGCTCACTACTTAAATACAATAAGGGCTACAACCCCAGGAGACTCACTGCCTTACTGATCAGTTACAATGATGAAATGTAATGGAAGAACTCCAAAATAGAATCTAACAAATGCCTAGATCAGTTTCGGTTAAGTGCCAAATCTCTAATTGTATCTACTCTGCAACTCTACTATGTTTCCTATCTCAGTCAGCTATCAGATCAAGAATGTGCAAGTGAAACTGCACTACAAAGGATTCTTTATCACCACTCACTCGCATATCAATAATACCACACACCAAAATATCTTCTACAATGGTCTTGTATATCCATAGTCACAAAATAGATCATTCACCAAGTCGGCCTGCTAATGTAATGTGTAGTCATATGTCAGCTTGACTGGATCACCAAATTGATTATAAAATGATGTCTCTATGCCGACCCAATCATCCTATACGTGATTGATGACACCGCAATCACCAGAAAGCTTCTAGACCAAACTGCTCCATTCAACTTAAAATACCAATTAACTGGCTACCAGTTGACGTCCGCTTTCGGATATCAAGATTCGTGATTACCATATGGGAATCTCATGAAGAGTTTTCATCAATGACAACCCTAAACCATTAATGAAGCATCAGAAGCCACTGGGTGAGTGTCCATTGCCAAAAATCGCCCCCTTTGGCATTGATGACAACACTCGTGAAAAATAGCTAAGTGTTGAAAACCTATACTCTAGATCAAAATAATTTCTAAGGCTCCCACTTAGACAAAGAATTTTGAAACCTTTAATTACACTCTTCTACTGTACATTTTTCACCTTTACTCTCCCCCTTTGACAACAATGCCAAATATGGGGTGTTCTCTAAAACTTATGTACAAAGATATTTACCGAAGGCTTTACAAGTACTTAAAGACATAAAAAAAAAATGATCTTCAAAAATCCTAGGTGAGTGTCCCACCCACTCTTCAAGTTATCCAAAACTGTGATGAATGCACTGAATGTATATGCATGAATCTCCACCTCCTATTTAGATGGAACAGGTTGACGCATAAACTTCATACAATCAACCTTATTACTCAACATGGTGTCCAACCAGGGGGCAATCAAATTCTAGAGTTCACCAACTTTCCTCAAAATTCCGCCCTTATCCACATTAAGGCTTGAGATCTGATCATTGAGAGCCATTATCCCCCCTTCTACATTGATGGTCAGAGCTACATTAGGATCAAAGGACTATGAAATACCAGCAAGTTTACCCTAGCAAACACTTATTTGCTTGTCTATGTCTACTGTAAACTTTGGCAAAATTAGACAAGACTTATATATTTTACCACCTTCTAATAATGCATTTGAAATAGTCTGCAGACTTTCATTCAATCTGACTCTGTCATTTTCTATCATTCTTCAGAATGTCTGCATTCTTACTTCTTAAATCTATCTAATAGTCGCTTATTAGTGGAATTCTTAAAAGAATCAAAATTTGTATTTACATTGTTAATCAATTGAATTAATTTTTTGGAGGGGCTAGAATTAGGATCTAACTATACACCCGAAGCCACCTTCTATAACACATCAACAAACATCAAAATCAACTTTTTGTCCTTGGACTCTAATTTGACCAGATCCTGACTAGCCTGATCGTGATCAACATCTGCAAGCATGAGCTTCTCAGCATGAGACATTTTTCCAAGATCTAGAGGACCATCAAGATTGATAGAAATTTGGGGTAGGGTCCTTATGACTTTGACTGGAGGAGTGTCAATTGTCGGATCAACAACTCTCTTCCCTTTATCTACCTCTGCATCACACACTTCAGTCTTCTCAAGCTCCTTCACTTCAACACTATCCCCTTTATCTTGTGCACCCGTGTTGCCACTTGGTGCAGTATCATCCTTTTTGAATCTTAGGGACTACTTCAGTACTCTCAACCACCAAAGGATTAGCACTAATATTGCCTTGATCTTCCAGATGCTCCTTGGTCTGAGTTTCACCCTTTTGGTCACTGGAGACACCTTCCTATACTTCTGGATGGGAAGTTTGAATTGCATCATGGTACAAGGGGTTGTTCTTCATTATTTTTCTCCAGCTATCCCCAGTCTCCTTCCTCACCTCTTCAACCCTTCCAATCATCAACATGTTCACCCTATTTCTACCCATGAATTCCTTTTTGTTAGCTTCCTCAATGAGCCTTTTGGCTTCATCTTGAGATCCATAGGTGCAAACATTAATCAATTCCCTTTCTTTCATTTCCTTATCAATTTGGCTAGTAGTCAGTCTCCTTGCATCAATAATACTATATAATTTTGCTAGAAATTTTTACTAGGTATGGAGTCCCCAGGGAGCTAGTAATTGATCAAGGGCCACAATTTACTTCTACTTTAATAACAACCTTGATGAATGACTAAAAAATTCATCATAAAAAGTCAACTCCATACCATCCCCAAGCCAATGGCCAGACAAAGGTCACAAACATGTAAATTGAGGCCATTCTCACAAAAATAGTAGGTCTCAATAAGGACTAGGCATCTAGGTTACCTGAGGCAGTCTGGGCTTATAGAATAACATGGAAGACAACTACTGGCTTCACACCATTTGAGCTACTTTATGGCAAAACAATTGTTCTTCCAATAGAATTTGAATACAAGACTTTGTGGACAACCCTTGACTTGGATGTAGATATTGCTAAAGCACAACAAGAACGTATTATGCATCTTAATAGCCTTGATGGATATAGAAAGCAAGATCTCCATCATACAGAGTTCATCTAGTAGCAGCGGGCCTGATGACATGATAAGCATATCATAAATAAGAAATTTTCCCCTAGAGATTGGGCACTGTTATATGAATCCAAATATCAAGATACTTAGGGCAAGCTACAGACACGTTGGATGGAACCATACGAAGTTGTTGAAGTCTTTGACAATGGTGTTGTGCGACTCACCATAATAAATCCGATCCATTTCAAGTTATTGGTAAACGGACATAGGCTTCACTTTTATCACAGGCCTAGTTCTAAATAGGAGTTCTTGCAGCAATTCATGGATAATCCAAATTTCAAATTTGCTATAGGAAACTTTGGTGGGCTTCCTAGTTCGCCACACGTTGAATAAGGTTCTATTTTCCAACTTCCTAATAAAGTTTTCATGTCCACATCGAAACACTTTCTTCTTTCTTCCGCCATCATTCCACCTCGTCTATATCTTTCACTTTTTCATTCGTCCTCATTTTCTTCAATTCTTTGGCTTTGTTGTTACACTGCATGCTTATCATCACTCACATCAACACTGGTAATTATTACTTATTATGTATAACAACTTCAGTTACATGTGCACATATTTTTGTACTTATTACTCTTAATTGAATTTAATATGAGTTATTTCCTTATCATTCCTTAATATAATTTATTTTCCAACTTGCTTGTATTGACATCCATTCCCATGTGTGGACCCATGTGAAATTTTGGTTTGGGGGGGGGAGTTATTTGATGATGTGTTTTTTTTTTTGCAAAGTGCGAAGTAGAATTATGCAAATTCGCACATTAGTCACCTTCCAAAAAAATTTATTTTGATCTATCCTAAGCTTAGAGTCATGCTTTTCCTTTGAAATAGCTTTCTTGTCACCTTGTTGTCTTCAGTTTATACATGTGATAAATGAAGTGCTATTATTAGCTTCGTAATATGTAAAGATTAGGGGTAGCAAGTTAAAAAAAATATTGTTAAGCTTCAGAAGGAAGGGAATCACCTTGTGTTAAGAGAATATCGAGTCTTCAGAAATGGGAGGACCACCAATCAGGCATGAACTGGTAGACCATGAACTTCTTCTTTCAAATTTAGACTGTGAGCCAGTATTTTAATCAAGTGGGTGGTTGGATTTCTTTCTGAAGCTCGACAGTCTTGACAATGTCACAACCTATGAGTTTGTATCCACATTTCAAGATAGAGAAGCCATGGTACGAGGGGTCAAAGTAGTAGCCACAAAAGAACACATAGCTGAGATAACCGGACTACTTGCAGTTGGAGAAAAATGCTTAGACACCTTTGATGCAAGAACAACAAGGGTTGAATTCACACTTCTGGGGGATCTTGCATTAATGGTTACAAGACAGGGTACAAGTAGGACATCTCTGCCAGAAGAATGGGCTCCTTGAGCAGTATACATTATTAAGTATCTTATCTGTGAGGGTTGTCAATCTCTTCTACATGTTGTACATTTTAAGCTTCTCTCTCATCTCTGCCATGGAAGACACATGAATGTTCTGAGTGTTTTGTACCACATGTTGAAGAAGATGTCTACGGAAACACAAAAAGGTAGGGAAAAATTTGTGTCCCACCATTGTTTGATTAAGTTATTAGTAGAGAGAAATGTACAAGAAACAAACCCTGGGTTATCTTGGGATAGTATTCTTAGAGGGGAACGAATTCAAAATTTAGGGTCTGTATCTCGACCCAGTACTTCTAGAAAGAAAAAGTTGAGAAAATAAATATCAAAAGCCTCCTCTTCAAAAGACCATAATGATCAATCTTTTTCTAGAAAAAGATGCAGAGAAAACATAAACCCTAGCACCCTTACCCCCTTCTAAAAAGAAGAACGAGGAGTTTGTAAAAGTTAAAACACCATTAATGGAAACATCTAAGGAGCAAGAAGAAATTTTTAAATGCAAAGGGTGTTTGATGTTGAAAAGGATAGTCCTCCAAGACCTAAATCCCATAAAAGAAAAACCCTCATCCGTAGTTTCTCCTGTAGCAAAAGAAAAAATAATGTGTTCCAAACCCTTTGATTTGCCTTTAAGGCATAGTAACCAGAATTTAGGAAAATCTAAAAGAAAAGTAAAGATAATTCCCCAGCAAGTGGTTATAGAAAGTGAAACTGAGTCAGATAACAATTTTGTAGGAGAATTGGTAAGGATGATGTACAATAAACCACCATCCAGAGTTCCAACTCCTCCATCTCCTCATTATTTTCCACTAGAAAATATAGGCATGAAGAAGAAAGAGGGGATAGATCTAACTGTTAATCTGAATGTGCGATTGCAAGATGGTACTCGATTACGAACTGAAGGGATGGTTGGTTTGGATAATCTTGTAGCTGCTATAGAGCAAATGGCTTTTGTAAGTCAACAAGAAATAAGGATGCACTTACCAATTCCTCCAACATTCATGTGACCATAATTGTTGTTTCAGATGTACCAAACAATTCAAGAGGAACGTGAAACCTGGTAACAAGAGAAGGAAAAATTACAAAATGAAATCAATAGGAAGAATAAGGTAAGGAAATTCTAAAATTGAAAGCCAATTTGGGAGAGGTCATGGAGTTAGTCCCTCAAATTGTGCAATGTCGGCCTCCACCCAGAGAATATTCTTTATACTTAAAAGAACTATATCTTTCTTATCAGTTATCAAGGGAGTTTTCTAGTTTATTTTCTTCTCTGCTAACTCCAATAGAGTTTTTATGTGCATATGAGACTTCAAATTTTGTTGACAAAAACTTACTTGTGAGTTATATTTGCATAATTATGTAGTTGTAGTTGACACTCATTAGAACCCTTTGTTATACATTGGTGATGTTCAGCTCAAGGCATTCATGTCTTACATCCAAAATCAAAATAGTTGGGGGCAAAAATTTAGGCAATACAAGGATCTGGAATTAAGTTTTCCATTGGAATTAAGAGCTGAGACGTCTGACTCAAACAATGTATTATACCAATGGAATCAGATTTTAAGTGACAACAAGAATAGAGACCTTATTTGACAAAAAGGGAACAGGTGTATAGAGAATATGAAGCAATGGTTAATACTTTAGCAAGCATGGTGTTTGGATACCTTACTCAATGATGGAATGGGTTGCTAGATGAGTTAAAGCAGTGGGAACCAGACTCTCTGCAAAACTACCATGCAATGTTGAAAAGGGTAATCGGGTACATCCAATTGGGAAGATCATTGCAGGAAAGGTGGATTCCTCTCATATTTCACCCTCCACTTTTACTATACCCTGTTCCAAAATGGAAGAACCTTTAGACATATGAAAAAGAAGCTGAGGATGCCAATTGGAAAGAAATAGAAGAAAATTAGGGTTTTTATTGGGATCCATATGTTTAGGCTACAGGGGAGACAAAGGTGACAAATTTCAAAAATAAAATATTTGAGGAACATGCAAATGCTTGAGGACAAGCATTAGTTAGGTTGGGGGGAAATGATGAGTCATCTTTTTAGCTATTTTATATGAATTTTATCTTATGTTAGATTTGTCATTTTGTGGCTCAGACATTACGGTTGAGATAGATATAAGCCTTTTTGTGTTTAACCTATGAACTTTCCTATCTATTAAACAACCTTATAAATGATATATTAAATCATATATGTTGTGCCTATTAAATTTTGTGTATACATCTGGAGGAGAGACCAAGTCAACAAAGGACATTTGTTGTTGATTCAAAGAATTATAGTCCTAATCAAATAGAATTGTTGAACCAGTCAAGCCAATAGTTGATAACTATCACAAATCTCCTAGTTGTGGTTGATGTAGTTGTTGCTTTAGAACATGTTTCGGTTTGTTGAGGAAATCTAGAGGAAATCTTGGCCTATATTTGTGCATGAGACTAAGTCCTAGAATGATTCATTCTTCTATGCTTTTATTTCCAGTAAAATCCATCCTCCTAGTTTGTTGGAAGTGGATCGACTGTGTAGTTAGTTAGTTGTAGAATCTCTTATAAATCCATCGGTTAGATATGGAGAATGTAATGCAATTTTATCTTACTTGAGCACCGAGTGTACTTTGTTTCATAATTGAAAATAATAAAGTGATTTCAGTTTTGTTATATTCACTGTCAAAAAGTATCAATGTGTTTATGATGCTTCTATAATCTTTAGATTTGGTTAAGATTCTGGAGGCTCATTAAAGTTTTATGAATTTACTTTTAACACCAGTCATATGATTTGAACATCCACATTAATCAACCATTCATTCTTATCTCTTCTAGCATGAAAAGCATTAGCAACAGTCTTAGAGATATCAAACTTAGGAACATCCTTTTCTACCAAAAATAAGCAATCACCATCCTCATAATCTGATTCATCATCTAAGATACCAACATCATCCTTAACATAATATGCCTTCTTATTGAATTTTCCCTTAATTTCCTTAAATTTTTGTCTATTTCCCTTTTCCGGACATCTAGTTGCAATATGACCAATCTTACCACATCTAAAACATTTAAAGGTTAACATAACTTTGCATTTGCTAGTGCCTTTCTTCAACTTTCTCACAAATTTTGTTTCTATCTCATCTAGGCTCTCTTCATCATCCAAACTATCTTCGAATGCCTTGAATGTGGTTTCTGAATTGTCTTTGTCCTTTCCAAATTTCCTTACTTTGAATGCAGTCAGGGTGTCAAACAACTGCTCTCTGGTGAATTTTTGTGGATACAAAGTTTCTTTAATCATTGAGATCTTGTCACTGTATCTTACTAGTAATGTCATCAAGATTTTGTCAATCACATCTTCATCATTCAAGGTGCCTTCGAGTTCTTTTATCTCATTCACTATGGTATTAACCTTCTCAAAATAGCTCACAATATCTTCTCCTTCTTCCATCTTCTCCTTCTTCCATCCTCGGGTTTTCATATCTTCTCTTAGTTGTTAACCTCTTTGTTAGCTTGACTCTCTCATTCCCTTCATAGATGTCTTTCAACTTTTGCCAAGCATCATGAGTAGTATTCAAAGAGATAACCTTAGTTAATTCAGTTTTTGATAATGCACCAAAGATAACATACCTCACCTTTTCATTTTATTCATAAGCTTGAATTTCATTTGGAGTGTTAAGACCATTTGTTGGTAGAAAATACTTAGTCTTTATAGCCTTCCAAGTATTGTATCCTAGAGAAACCAAATAACATCTCATCTTCACTTTCCAGAAGCTATAATTAGATCCTTCAAAGATAGGAATGGATAACTCGTGTGCCATCGGATCAGGATCTACCTCAAGCGGTTAAGCTCTATATCAAGGAACTACAACTTTAATACTGCGAGGGGGGTGAATCAGTTGATAATAAAAATTTATTTTAACCTTAATACACAAATCCAGAGTAATTAACACAATTATCAAAGAATGTGAAAGCACATGCAAGATACAGATCAAACACAAGAAACACCAAAATTTACATGGAAAACCCAAAAAGGGAAAAACCACAGAGAATGCTAATTCTCAATATATAAACACCAGTTAAGGTAATTTTTACAAAGGATGGCTCACTGCCAAGGTTCTCACTGCCCTGAAAGTCTCACTGCTGGTGGGCTCACTACCAATGAAGAAAGAAAGATACAGAGAATCCACCACAAAAACATAGTCTGCATTGTTGGAACTACTTCCAATAAAAATTCGCAATACTATACTCACACAACAACTAGATTTCTTTCAATCTTGCATGTCTTCAACACAAAAAGCCATATCTCAACTCATCAAATCATATTACTATAAAAACTATCTCCGAAAATCAAAATTCTAAATGTCGGATGAGACAAAGATCTAAAATAGGTCTTCACTAAATATTCTGGTGGTGGGAAGGAATGAGAAGTGGACCATATCACATTGTTCCACGTCGAACATATCAAAACACTACTTACATTACCAAAGTTGAACCCAAAATATATCTGCACACTATACATCCTCAATATCGGATCCAAGTCCTCAATCTTCAGACCAATCCGGACCCAAAGATATCTCTGAGAAACATATCCTGAGATACCAAACTCATCCGGTGAAATCAAGAAATCTCTAAGCGTACAACATACCTTAATCAAACACTTATGCTAATCATACCACATCTAGACCTAATTCAGACCAAAGGATTTGACATCAATGACAACACATAGTGTAATGCTAACAAAGAAGTTTTCAAAGACATCATCATACATTTGGATTCCACTTCCTACTAGTTCCTATCTAGATTGAGAAGCATTCTTGCATTTGTACTTGGTTTATCTTTTTCCCAAGGGGAGAAATGTTGTTTGTAGGCATTAGACTATGTTTTTTCTTCGAGAGCTCACTATTTCTGTAGGACATTATACATTATGGGGGGTGCTATGTAATCTCTCTCTTTGATTCCTATGGAGGGATACTTGATTGTATATGCATCATGTATGTAGTCCTTGGAGGTATCATTGAGTCCTCCATGCATTATCATTTCCTATTTTTTTATTTTCTCTCTTTTGGAGAGGACTTTTCTCCAGCTAGGATTTTCTCCTTTTCTTTGTTTGTGAGAGTTGCATTGATTTATACATTACCTAATCAGTCCTTGTTATTAGGACTCATTCATGCTTGTATCTTTGCATTCATCTTAGATTTTTTAGCTGCTCCCTACGTTCATCTTAAGGGGGGTGTTTGAGTAATTAAGACATTATCTAATTATTCTATTACTTAGGTCCTTTAATTAATTTACTCACTTAAGCTAAACTTAGTTGTTTTTTTCTTTTATTTAATTAGGCTAATATTAGCTTAAGTTTCCTCATTCATTATGATTGTGACACTTGGCACTAGGTAATTTAGTCTTCCTCTAAGGTTGCATCTAGGGTTTTATCTATGTGCCTTTATAAGCATACATTGTATTCATTGCAATCTATCCAATTACTTTAGAGGTTAATCTCAATATTAGATTTTTGTATAGATTAATCTCTCTCAATGTTGTATAGTATTAATCATATCTTTTTATCTTCAAATGTTATAGGTGTTTTGCTTGCAAGTGGTTCATGGGCTTGTGGGGTTGAATAAATAACTCCAACAATAAGTAATATATTAGAGAGCTATCGTGTGAAAATAATTAAAAGAAGTAGCCTCAAAATTATTAGGAAGCAAAGCTAAAAGGGTAGAGTCATGAGATTAGAGAATTTACTTTTGAGTTTGAGATTCACACACCACATCCAAAAGGTCTTTTTTCAAAATATCCCAAAATTATGGGAAAAAATAAATTCTTGACTAGGAGACTTACTTTTCTTCATTTGAAAGATAATCCTTTTTAATTCCTCAAAAATGATGGGTTCCATTAGTTGATGATTCATTTCAAAAGTAATTAATGAGGGGATATAATCTAGAATAATGGTTTCCTCCTACCTTGAAACTTGAACATTTTCTTTAAACAACATAGGGAAATGAGAAATAACTTCATCATTAATTTCTTAAATTGAATATAACTAAATACATTGAGAAGAGATAAAAGAGGAAACATTGCCACACCTCTCACATTTAATTGAATTATATAAATGAGGCTTTTGATCACCCTCCTTGAGTCAAGTGATCTTGGATTTTTTCTTCTAAAAAATCTCCTCTCTCAATTCTCATTCATGAAGCCCCTTAGAAAGAGAAACTCCGAGCCTATAATCTTTTTGTAGTGTGTCCAAGTTCTTTTATCTAGAAAGTAATATCATTCGATTTTTCTTACACTTATTATTTTTTATATCATTCAAATTTTCTTGCACTTATCGTTTTTGCCCAAATAATATTACCAAACTCAAATTTGTTCTATTGTTACCTATTAAAATTAACAAATTGAAGTCTTTTAAAGAAGGAATACATTACATTACCATAGGAAGGTTTGCCTTGCAATCACCAAATTACCATAATTTCTCTAATTGATTGGTGACAAATCCACATAAGTTGAAACTTAAATAGTGGTTTCTTACGAATTGATAAAAGAGAGGAATCAAGTTTAATGGGTTGATGATTAGAGCCACATAATTACAAAATTTTATAAGTAGCTATCAAATTATCCCTAATCCAATCAGATGATACTAGAAACTTTTCAAGATGTTTTGAGATGGAAGTTGCACCACATCTTCTATTATTCCAAGTATAACTACCTCCACTTGGTTTAACACCCACCATACTAAGAAAACAAATATTTTCACAAAAAAAAAAATGAAGATGATCAAGCCTATTCAAGCCCTCGAGTTTTTCATCAAGAGAAGAATAAGACTAACACCACCATTCAAAATCTAAGGAACAAAAGCAACTGTAAAATAATTTCTTAGAGCATTTTAGCTAGAGTTATGCTTTTTTATAGAGAAATATGCTTTTCTATATAGAGTTATGCTTTTCTATCTAGAGTTATGCTTTTATAGCTTAAATTTACTTGGTGATACTTTAGTTTAGCTTTATTTAGCTCTTTCGTGATTTACATTAGTTCTCCTAATTTTAGGATTATGACATTTCTTGCTTTCTATTAAACAAGCATTTATGCATTGTAATCTTCATTTTGTAATCTTTTCTTTTGGGGAATATAACATTCATTTTGTTGCTCTCATTTGTGGAAGGTGTTCTTTGTATGTTGTTTGATCTTGTAGGCTTGTGTTGCAAAATTCAACATGGTATCAGAGCCAAATATTTTCTTCAACATAGTATCAGAGCTCGATCTTTACTTCTAACATGGTATTAGAGCATGGATTCAACAAACCCCTTCTCAATATTTGAGGGTTTATTTTTTTAAAAGCATTACAGGGTCACCAAGTTTGCCTTCTTGTGTGGATCTAGAAGTGGATCTATTATTTAAGGTGAGTTTTGAAGGTCAACAAAAAATCTAGGCACTTTGGAGTGAAATGAACATCACCATTGTACTCAAAACGCCTAAAACCCCTAAGATTGGTTTTCGTTTCATCAAAATCTGAGTAGTTGAAGTTATAGGTCAATTTGATTAAGGACACATTTTACGAGGCACAAAATTTGTATGGTCGTACCTGCACCTACGTCATCCTATACTTGCATCATAAATTTTAAAAATTTTCTTTTTTCCTAAAAATTTTTTCTTTAAAAAATTGTCCTTTTTTGGAATTTTTTTCATTTTCCTTTTTTGAAAATTTCTATTTTTAGAAACCCTTCAAACCTTCAAAGTGCCAATTGACACGTAGTTGAATTTTTTGGCCATATGTTGGTCATACAAAGTTGAATTTGCACAAACAAGATATCATAAGAAAAATGGTTTCAACATCGATCTAGTGGTGTAAGTGATTTTGTTAAATTTTGCTCCATTTTTCTGCACTAGGTCTACAAAGTTAGAAGTTTAGTTTTGTGCTTGTGTGAACATATCTTGCACATCAAGACTCTAATTTTTGAAATCCAGATATCATTGGAAAGGTGGTTTAGTTCTCTATCCAAACTTGCATCTATTTTTTCCATACTTTGGACTTTGTATTTTTTATTCAATCTTTTGTGTTTTCACTTTATGATTGATTACTTGGTCATTTTGGCTCTTAGAAATTTTTTGTTTGTGTTGGATGGTTTCTTTTGGGTTGTTCTACATGTATTTCCAATATTTTGCCCTATTTCGACATTTTGAGCATCCTATTCATGTACTTCTTTGTTTGTAGATGCACTGAGATAAAGTGTCACTCTTGTGTATTATTTTTGGGGATTTAGTACAATTGTTGTGCCTTATTTTGTACATGCACTGTATTATAAAGTGTCATGGGGGTTTGTGTAGTGTCTTTTATTTTGCCATCATACCTGAATCTAATGAGTATCCCTCCATAATGACATTAAATCCTAGAGATTCTTGTCACATACATGTGTGCATTGATTGCATACCCTTTTTCAATTACAGGTACTTTCTTGTGCATATTTAGATGTTTTTTCTCCTTCATGCACTGCTTGGTGACACATAGTTTCAGTCGACCTATCATCTCTCTCCATTGTTAGCATTATGGGGGGGTTCTATTATTGGTGCTAATGGTTCCTTGGTTTCACTTTGGAATGAGATACATATTCAATATTTGTTTCTATGTACTATCTAGATGTGGTGACTATATTTCAGTGAGATGGAGATTTTAAAATATAGACACTCTTGCATTCCAATTTTGTGGAGGCAACCTTCCATCTTTTATTGATCAGTGTTCTTCAAACTATTAGCACTTGTATTTTTTACTAGTAGTTTACTCTTGCATGGTTGAGTAGTGTTGTTGGGGTCACTTGTGCAAATTCACGTGCCATGTATATCTTTGATTGCTAAATGTTTTGTCTTTGTTTTCCATCTGATTGTTCAATAGTGTCATTGGGGGCAATCATGTAGATAATTGTCTTCTTGATCCTAATTGTCATCCTATTTTTAGAGGAGTTTCTTCATTCAACACTATAGTAATTATCATTTGATAGTTGTCTGCAACTTCTTCGTGGTTCAAAAGATGTTCTTCAAGTTCCTATTCTTTTGGGACATTCACTTGGAGGCTTCTTAGACCTTCATTCTCCTTTTCTCTCTTTTGGAGAGGAGTTTTGCAATGCCCTCCAAAATACCCTAGAGAAAATAAAGCAAACTAACATACTAATGGAGATTTTTTATATAAAAAGTACATCTAATGCAACACATATCATCAACTATGCAATATAGATTAATCATCCATTAACACATAATCTTTATGAACATGAAACATATCACATACACTCATAAATCAATTATGCAAGCAGAATTAAACATAACAAATTATTAATACCATCTCCCCAGGGTGTCTCAATGTCACTACTTACTACCATCATAAGCAATAACAATCTAACCATTTCCATTATGACACTTGACATCCTTAATCATAAATCAAGCACATATGCAATACACTTAGTTCCTATCTTTCATGATATGCAATCTACTTAACTTTAACCCAATATGATATCCTTTTCTTTTAAATGCATCATTAAACCTTTCCTTCCTAAGATTCATTTTAATCACCAAAATCCAAATGTACCTAATCCTTATCCATTTCTCCTATCGACATGATCACAATTCACTTGCAATGATTATCCATTACATAATGCATAGACACAATTTTCCTTACTTAACTAATACTCCCATATCTACCCATTATTCCATAATTCTAGCATGATCATTTTCCTTTAATCTAATTCCTAAATGCATGATGCAATAATCATAAATTCCTTCGTTAACCAATCATCTTAAATGCTATACTTAACTTTATATCACAACCATAAGTTTAAATTCCATTAACATCTACATGATATTGTTATCAACTACATTTCCTATACTACAACAATCCTACTTACATAGATTCTTTTCCACTTTTAATCTACAAGCTCATCTAACAATCATATCAAACATGTAATGATAAACACATAACAACAGATCGAATTACATTATTTCCAATAATTAAGTAGTATTCGAATACCTTGAGATGCACCCAAGTCTTATTCTACTACTAGAGTCGTAACCTCATCCTACATTAACTAAAACAATTTAAATCATTTCCTTAAGGTTAACTATTCATCTTACCAACTACCCATTCATTCTTACAATTCAGAAGTATCCATTTTTCAAGAGTATCAACCTTTCAATAAGAACATTCATTCAATATTTGCATGTATCCATACTCAAAGATCATCCTATTGCAACATAATTAACTTACCATTACCTCATATAAATATTTCATCTTACTACGAGTCCTAATACTTATCCACTAAATGAAAGCTAAATAGCTACATTTACCTTATCATCTTAATTACCATATCTGATTTCCTATTCTTTTCTATCTTAAACAAGAACATAAATTCCTATTACATGACCTTGATATCAAAACTCATGAATCCCTTTACAAACCATTACAAGATAATCTACAACATATCTATTAACGTGAATTGCATTTCATTACAAATATAATTACATTTCAATACATCTCAATATCCACCTTACAAATTATAGGCCCATTCCTAAACATCATCTACTTTATAATTACATGATCATTTCAACAAGAGCACAACTCTCCTAATACATAGTCTCATCTACAACCTCCACAATATGACTACATTACATAACCCATGATATTAATCACATTCATCCGCTACATTAATCATCCATAAGATGCAATGAAGAAGAATCCACATCCATGCATAAGAATCCAATGAGAACATCCCAATGGTAGAAAGACACCAACCACCTGACCATGTGGAACCAAAGGAACCACCCCTCGTGCTAGGAGATGACACAAGGTTCCAACACACACTCTAGACCTAAGCTGACACCAACTTTTAAAGAGGATCACAACAACACGTACACAACAACCAATCACGTGACAACCACAAATAGAAATTCCCAAAGGCATAACAATATACAAGGCATAAATACAACAAGCAATGACACATGTAGAAGCTGAGTGTCATCACATGCTATCCTCAAAAATATAAAAACGTAACCCTTCAAGGCATAACCCTTATAGACATGTGGAGCCATCTCAACCTATGAGAGAATCAAGGGAGTTTGACTTGCCACCACAATGGCCTTTCCAAGTTTATCCTAAAACATCCTCCCTAGGATCAAGTCTTGGGGCTCAACTATTAATTCTTGATTAGGTGAATCCTAATTACCCAACCCATCTAATTCATTGTTAATGTTATCACTTGTTTATAATAATAAGTAAAACTTCCAATATGCCCTGGCAATCTAGATGAGAGGCTTATCAACTCACCACATATCTCTCATGAACTTTGTCATCACAAGGAAGCCCACTCCCCCTAGCATGTTCCAAACAACAATAACAATAAGGAAACTCTAATTTAACATTCTATAATGATCCATAAACAACATCACATAGTCATGAAGTATCCATAAACAATCCAATGCCAACAACATCAATAAACCAACAATGGGCCTCATATAAAAATAGTGCATCAAAAGCCATATCAAAATCAATCAAAATCCACTATAATCATAAAATGAACATCAATAGTAAGGCACATCAACTTACGAGACCAAGAGCAACAAATCTGTTCTCACAAAATGGCTTATCAACAAGTTGGAGATGCACAAAACCTCTATGATATGGCTTATCAACATATTGAAGCTTAAAAATCATCAAATGGCATCAAATTAGATAAAATAAAATACTAGAAAACATAACAAAACTTCAACATAAGTCTTTGGTACAAGAACAAATCTAGAAAACCAGAACAGACTGACAAAAACTGGACAAAACACATACTCTGAGCAGTTTAGCGCATATGTGATGCAAAACAACACATACCTTATGTTTTGCAGTGCCTTTACTAAGTCATACATCGCCTATGACAAATTAAAAACTGTATCCATTGAGGGATATAGCGCATATGATAATTGTTAGCGCATTTACAAAAACATTCAATGCATATGCAAAAACTAACAGTGCATATGATATACAAAAACTCACAAATACAAAGGAAAATATCGCATATACAGAAAGTTATGGCGCATTCATTGATTTAGAGCTTTTGCTCAAATAAGTTACATACTCAGAAAATTTTGCGACAAGGAATTAAAATCGAAGGCACAATGATAAGGTTCGAATAAGGGCTCAAAAGAGACGCCCAAGCAAAACAACGAGACTAGTATAAACATATTATAAAACCGTAATCAATAATGAGAGTAAATACAAATCATAGCTTCACCACTCTTGGCCTTATCTCTCTCAGGAAAAGATACAGAGAGCACTGGCCGACTCGAAAACACTTCCAAGATCATGAAAGCGCGATAAGGTTCTCAGTGCCAATGCAAATCCAAACTCAAACACAAGTTAAGAACAAAATCCATAAAGATAAATTCACAGAGCCGTGCGTTCATGACAAAACAATAATCACAAAGTATAAATAAATTTGACCCATAAAATATTTAACCTTCAACTATATAAAACCATAGAAATATATTTCCCATGCTCCCAAAAAACAATCTTTTCTGCAGACATGGAGAAAACAAGATTCAAAAATAAAATGCAAAGGAAAGATCCTCCAACCTAGAATTTGAAGTGATGGAAAGGAAATCCGATGAAGTGCAAATCAAATCCAAGCAAGCTTGAGACAAAATTCTTCAAGCTCCAAAATCCAAAATGCAACGAAATCTCCAAAAAGGTAACATGACACAATACACAGGCTACCAAATATAAAGGAAAAACCATTCAAACCCTAGCCTCAAAACCGACCAATCAAAATAAACCAAGATAATATAAAACTTACCTACCCAACATTACAATATATTTTATTTCCCCAATACATATACAACCAATAACAATTAACAGTAGGTAGGAATAATAATAAAACTCATTTACCCTTGTAGCAAGAGGATATTGATAAAATAATATAAAGTATTATTTATCGATGCGCAAAAAATAATAACCATGCTCTATTGAATATTATGGGCTAATAAATAAAATAAAGCCAAATAAAGCAATTGAACAATTAAATACAAATAGCCAAGGCTAATAAAATAAAAGTCAAATAAATAAATATAAAATAACCAAAGGTTTAAAATTAAAAACCACCAATAAATATTAATCAATCGTTAACATATAAAAGCACTATTCAACAATAAATAATAAATAAATAAATACATGAATACCATTTAAACAATAAATCAATAATAAATAAATAAACATTAAATCTCAAATAAATAAATAGAAGCCATTAATAAAATATAAATCAACATTAAAATATAAAATCACTATTAAACAATAAATAAATAAATAAATATTATTTAAACAATAAATATCAAATAAACAACAAACCAATAAATACCAATTAAACAATAAATCGATCAAATAATAATTAATTAAATTAAACTATAATAATAATCCACCAATTAATTTAATCATTAATACACTATATAAATCAAACATTAATTAATTAAATAAATAATCACATACTCACAAACCACCAAAAGACCACAACTCAACTTACTAACATGGCGAATCACGCCAAGACCACTGACAACCAAGGTAGACAACTTAAGCCTAGAGTATATGAGGGGAACACATGCCATCTCCGACAACTTGCCATTGGGATTAAAGACACACTTAGACCTGTGGAGCTAGGTGGAGTCGATGTTTGGTACTTGCAAATCCTGCATCCACCATTCCACAATACAACATATACAATAATATATCATAAATAAACACGCAAGTGATAGTGAATCACAATGCCACATTTTGCTCGCAATGAGTGATGTGACATCATCCCTATCCTGAAGACAATCATAGAACAACCAAACACGTCATAACACCAACTCATCACATATAATCAAGAAGTAGGGTTCGGATATCCATAATAACATCAAACCATGATCAATATAATCCATCAAAATAGAAATGCATATAAGATCTGTCAAGCATATGTCCATCGTATCACATGATCAATAATAGAAGTATCAACATCCACATATGTCATTAAATAACATATGTCCAAATAATGTCTAGAATCTCAATAAGCATCTAAAATACAAATATAGTCATAATTATAATCCAAAACATCAAATAGAAGCCTAGATAAGTCTATCATGAATGAAACAAAAGACAGGTCGAGGAGGGACACTACAAGTTTTCTCCCATTGAGTTTTTCTCCTTTTCTCTTATTATGAGCTCAATCTTTTATATACATAGGTACCTCATGAGACCTTTAGTTGTCAAGGCCCATTCTTACATTTAATGCATTTAGAGGTTTTTACTTCTCCCTAAGTTTCACTTGAGGGGGGGGGGTTGAGCATTTTAGCTATAGTTATGCTTTTTTATGTAGAGTTATGCTTTTCTAGCTTAAGTTCACTTAGTGATACTTTAGTTTAACTTTAGCTGAGCTTTACTTAGCTCCTTCATGCTTTACTTTAGCCTCCTAATTTTAGGATTAGGGCATCTCTTGCTTTCTATAAAGCAAGCCTTTATGTATTGTAATCTTCATTATGTAATCTTTGCTTTTGAGGAATATAACATTCATTTTGCTTCTCTCATTTGTGGAAGGTGTTTTTCATTTGTTTATTGATCTTGCAGGCTTGTGTTGCAAAATTTTGTGTTGAAAAATTCAACACAGTATCATAACCAAATCTTTTCTTCAACATGGTATCAGAGCTCATTCTTTACTTCTAACATCAACAAATTGAATAAGTGACCACGAAACATCCTTGCCAAAGAAATCCATTGGAATGTAAGCATTGGAGAATAAAATCTAATAACCGGATTAAAAAAAAGTACTAACCAAAGATAAATAATGCTTATGGGACAACTAATAAGAAGGTGTAACTCAATGAGGCTCCCACAAATAACTAAACCACCTATAGAACCTTGCACACTTATACATTGCGATTGGATATCTTTCAACATTAAAACAGACAATGTCACATTTCCTCCACAAATAGTTTGGTTTCTTGAAGGAAGATAATATTAGGTTTATGATTTAAATAAGATCTCGAATAGCCTTTTAACGATGACAGTACCCACACCCATATCATTCATGAAACAACTATCATTTTTGGAGGAGGGAAATATGTAATCCATGTTATGAATTAACACATATTCAATCAATGATTCTTTTGTCAACATCCTCTCTTCCTAAATATTTTTCTTCTTTTTAAGATTCTTTGATTGCAAACCTAATGGGGTAGGAGTTTTATTTTTAGAGCTAAAACCATTTATAGCTCTAGTAGCTATAACTATAAGACAATCAACATATTCATCAACATCGTTAACATTTTGAATAGAAACCATAGCATTCAAATGAAGCCCAACTAAATTAGTCAAATGATTTCCTCTAGACTCTTCTTGAGATAACACATGCTTAATATATGAATTTTGGAACTTTGATGGTAGAGGCTAGGAAATATCAAAGAAGAATCATGTCCTAAATATATAAATTTTTTCACCTAAAGAAGAATCAGTATGTTCAAAACTTTCTAGAATATCGAATCTATTACTTGACCTCCCTTTGGAAATTCTCTTTTTTTTGTCATCTAATGGTCCCTCCTTTATTACGAGATCACACAAGAATAAACCCATTGAAGTTAGACATATAAAAAATAGTTGGGGATTTCCCTTTCCCATTTATATTAGCCTACACCCTCAAAACACCTTGCTAGGAACAGAGAGCCTTAGAAACTTGTTTTGGACAATTTCATTAATTATGCCCATAATCATGACAAAGATGACAATGAAAATGAAGAACTTCATAATCCACCTATTGACTCCAATTCATATTTCCCAAATTGATCTCCAGTAAATCCAACAAAGGATTATTGAGATCAATCTCTACAAAGATGCAAACATAAGTGGTTACCTTTCTCTCAAGTATATGATTCTGAGGCCCAAGAGTCTTTTTAATAACTATTGTAATTAAGTGAAGATTCTTCAAAATTCTATAAGTAGTCAAAACAGATGAACCCATACTAGAAGTTACAATGGAACCTCCTCCAAAGAATCAAATCCAACATGCTAATGTTCAATAAACAAACTCGTCTGATTCTGAAACTATGACCCTCCCTCTAACACCTTATTTCTATCTACCATTCTTATGAAGACAACAAAGAAAAAAACATTAGCCACTAAGACAACCTCCATATCCCCCTCAAGCTACTAGTGGCTATGGAGTCCAATTTTCGGAGAAAGGCAAAGTAGCTTTAAAACCCATAAACTTACACATTAGTGCATGCTCTAATAAAGAAAGCACATCCTTGATTGTTGAGTTAATGATCACAATGAGTTGTTCATCCATCTATTGCAAACACCCATGCAAATGAGAGTGAGTCCCCATTCTTTTATCATGCATAGCTTGCATGAGAAAATTTATTGCATTAATATGCATAGAAGTTGAATCTTCATTAATTTGAACATCATCTTTAAATGCAAACAACAAAGGTCATCAAGACTCCCACTAGAAACATCGATAAAAGATCAAATTGCTCATGCAATAACAAAAAGTTATGAAAAGATATTCAAAAGCTATTGCAAAATCTAGTTTTGTCACATGCAACAACATGCAAAACCAAAATTCGGAGCTAAGCCCTTGAGCTGAAACTCTCCTCAATCAGAATCATGTCTACCATCACTTGTTAATTGCAATTGTATAAGCCCTTTTAATACTCATAACTACACATATTCCTTTACAATTTATTTTATATTCCAATATCCTTGTAAAAATATATCTAACTACAGTTGACATAACAAATAAACACTATTACGGTACTCAATAAACATAGTGATGATAAAGACGCAAATTAGAGCAATCATAAGAAACTTTTCAAATTTCTCAATAAAATTTTGGGGACAGTTATTTAGATAACTAAATATATATATTTAAAGTAGTTGTTTTCGATAATACCTATATTAAAAATTCTGATACCTATACTTGTAATGACCTGCTGACCATTTTGTCTGCCCTATAGACATTTTATTTCTAAAACATCGGCACCTTAATTTGCTACTTAATATTCTCAAAAACCAAATTAACACTATTATCATTTCTAAATCTAACCATATTCAGCAATTTTTTTCAATCATACAAAACAGTAAATATAAACACAACTGTGGTATGTTTAAACACGCCAATGAATATTCAACAAGCACACCGCGCAAACAACTCCAAGCCTCTTCTTTTCCCTCCCACTATCTTGTCCCATCTTAATGTCGTTTTCCTTGACAGATTACATAAAAAATTATTGCATTTGCTAATTTTGAAAAAAAATCCAGCCATACCCCTCACTGCAATGCACTTCTCCCCTCGCTGCCAGACAACCATCATACGGACAACAATATGCCATTGTATCAAACAACCCCCTTCATTTAAAACGATCGAAAATAAACACGAAAGGAATAGAAGCCTGTTTCCGTGGTCAATGGCTGCCTCCCGTTAAGCTATTATTGACTTTAGACCTGCAACCTCCCTCCGCGCTTGACTTTGTCTCACCCTTGCCCTTTTACCCTCTCGGTCAAAATCCAGATTCTCTACAATAATACCACTAATCTCATTACCTACCACTTTCATTTTGTGGGCCTTTTGACTTTTTTAATATTTTTTTCAATTAATAATCTTTAAGCTCACTTATATCCTTCTTCCCTTATTTACCCACAATCCTAATATGCCATTTGATCCTTCCTGGATTGGTCGCAATACATGTCGATAAGTTTCAGACATTTGGGCTTTGCCAATACTGTCTTATGACGAAAGAAAACACTAGGATCTGTGATTACTACTATGTTAGAGAAATGGGTTTTGAGTAGGATCATGAATCAGTATGGGAATTCAGTTGTAAAGAGGCATGGTTTGCTTTTGGGTGGATGACTGTGCCTGATCGGTTTATTATCAGGGGCCCATCCAGCTTGCTTTTGGCATTATCAAGGTAATGTAATATATCCACACTTTATGCTGCAATTTTTTTTTGTTAAGTTAATCCAACGTAACGTTGTCATAGAGATAATATGTGGGTTTGTATACGCATATGATTAAGATCAAAGCTGGGTAGAATTACTTTATTCTGATCAATGAATTCTCTATTGATTTCAAATAATGGGAACTTTGGTACGATTAAGCTCTGCGAGGGGCTGCGTTTTCTGATGTGGGTTACATCAGTTTATTGGGGTTAGGTTCTATCAGGGGATGATTCAGTGTGATTGGAAATGGCTACCCTAAGCTGTAGAGTAGAATATATAAGTTTTCTATTTGTAAATACGGATTCTCAATCAAAAGATCAAACCTGGGTCTCCAGCAAGGTACCCACCGACTTTTCTGTTTATTCAACTTCATATCTACACCCACAGAGTTGAGATAGACTTTCACCAGGATTAGTGAGAATGGAACTCCTAACTTCATATAACAAGCGCAGCTGTTGTTTCCTGAATCACAAACACACTTTCTATGGTCTAAGAATTGAATCTGCTCGTTCATCTGGCGTCTGAGCTCTAGCAGCTTAATGCCGCATGCATTCCACTGCAGAATTTCTCAGCATTTGATTTAAATTTCCCACATCGTAAAAGTACGGGTTAGTGTTTAAGCCTTGAGCCTAGCCAGCTCAATATTAAAACCAGCTGGGTATAATTCCTTGATTCAAACCAATTAATTCCAATCATTTCAGTTTTCAGATGAATAATTAGTTTCCCATGAGTCAAGGATGAAGCTTTGCCAAAAATAAGTTCTATAAGGGGGGTGATTTTCAGATGTGGGTGATATCTACATAGTGGAGTTAGATCCTTTCTTTGATGTACTCACGTAAGATTTGATATTGCTAGCATTGGCTGACAACTATTACAAACTAAGGCAGTGGTCCCATGGGACTCTATCATAATTTTTTCAACAGTTGCTTTTGAGAAAAAACTTGGAAATATTTGAAGCTATGCACTTGTCTGCTCTTCCATAGAGCATTGGAGAACATTACATTCAAACTTCTATTAGAATTTTCTGGGAAAAAAATAACACAAATTATGCCATTTGGCCAAAACAATGCTCTTTCTGCTGTCTGAGAAGATGTTGCAAACATCCAGCTGCCTCTCTTCAGTGGCCACTCAAATTTTTCTTTAAAATATCTCATGCCCACTCGTTTTGAATTAGAAGATTCTATATATGTTGCTGCTTCGTTATTTCAAATATTTAATGGAATCATCACCCTAAGAAAAATAGGAGCAGCAGCCCCACTCCATGAGAATGGACCTCACAACTTGCAACTTTGTGCTCGTTGAAATATTATGGCTGAAAGTACAAATTGTTGTCTTTGGCAAGGTACCCACATTAGTTAATACCGATTCACACACACCCACCCACCCACCTACCTAACCACCCACAGAGACACAGAGTCACTAACATTCTTATGGTAAATTTGCTACAGTATAATGTAATGGTTACATGGGTGGTTGGTGGGGGTGGCAAGGGTTAAGGGTTGGAGAGTGGGAACTTCTGAAGTTCTGTATTTGGAACCTGCTTGCAGTTATCTTGCCTCATGGAGTGCACATTTTGGAACCAATACTAATTAGTAATTACCAGAAAAATTTCCTAGAAAAATATTATCAGAAAATCTAGACCACAAGTAGGTTGCTATTTGGGAAAAAAACTTTTCTAAGCAACCAGTGGCTCCTGCAATCTTCTGACCCGTCTAAGATTTCTTCCTAAAATGTAGCCGGTGTGACTTTTCAGAAAGTTATCACATAATTTGCAGTTTCTGAAATTTTCATATTTCACGGGGCCAAATGCAGCATAGGAACAAGAGTGGTAGTCCTGTCCATGGAACCCCACCAAAAAAAAAACCAAGAATTGGTGAGCATGAAACTCATAACTTCATGTAATGAGAAAAACCATCCGCACTAATCAAAAACGAATTCACTTCATCCATGTTCACAATAATATTATCTCAGGGGCAAAACCCATTGCTATAGAGATATGTAGGTTTTCTCATCAGGGTCCTTTGGACCTCAATTCGCCATCTTTATTATTCAATATGCATAAGAATTCTTGTAATCAGGTTGCAATAACTTTCATATGGCACAAAATAACCTTAGGTATGCTGCATTAATGCATCTCAAGGGCTTCACTAAACTTTCTTCTGCAATATTAGAGTCTCCTAGGATAGGTAGATATGACAATATTAACTTCCCATGGCAATAAGCCAACGTGGTACAGATACGTGTTCCTTTTCCTGACTGCTTCTACTAATCAAACCATCATCACCAAAATCCTTACGATTATCATCATTAGCCAATCCTTACCATGATAAATAATACCAAAATTGTAACCGTAAGTAATGCAGTCCTGGTTGGAGTAACTGCAACGGGTAGGCAACATGGGCAGCCTAACACACATAAACAGGCAAAGAACTACAACTGTAAATTAAAAAGTTCATAAAAACAACTGAAATTACTCTCATGGTCTGAGCAGCCTCGAAAACCTTGTCTATGATCAGCAACAGGCATGCAGGCCAGTATGGCTTTTTATGTCAGCCGATCAAAATACAAAACTGCTATTCTAAGATCAATATGCAATAAAAAGGTCTTCCGATTTACACTACCTGGAATGGAAATGTTCTCCTCAAAACAAAGACTCCACTGCCCCTCTTCTGCTGCGCCGCAACCTTCTCTTATTATTATTATTATTTGTTTATCTCTGATATATTATGTGATTATGGTCTTCTAAAGATTCTACAACACACTTTTTCCTCATCGCATCACCTTCTTCTCAATTTTTGTTTAACTTGTATCTTATTATGCGTTTGTGTGTCATGGGAAATATTTTGAATCTGCCACCTTCACAACTGAGGCTGCCAGGATTAGGAGGTAGCTGCAGTGAGCTGGGGCTCTAACAGCTGTGTGACTATTCAAATTTTCCTTTTGGATATAACAACTGAATAGGACTAACGCCAAAAGATAATCGCCGCTGGCTGGTGAGATGGGTTTTGAATCTTCTTCACTGAAATAATTTTTTTTTAAATGATAAAAGCTGGTGGGTCTGTTGTAACTTTTGTGGAAATGAGAGAGAGGGAAACCTGCATTTGAAATTGCAAGCTGCTAGACTATGTTTGGCCCCTAGGAACAACAAGGAAATGGGCATTAAAAGATGAAGTCTAGCATCAGAGATCTCAAACACAAATTAGAACCTGCATCAACACAAAATTCAGAAATGAAAAACCAGAAACTTGTTAGAGGAAATTTTTTTTTGGGTGTGCAGGATTGCAAGAGCCCGGAATGCTCCTGCATTAAACACTCCAAGTAGATGAAAATATTCCATGAGTCTTGCAGCTCATGAACATTTGAGAACTTTTGGAACTGAAAGTCCACATTTGACAACATCAGATGCATGCAGCTAGGTTGCTTAATCTGTTGATTTATTCCGCCATATGATCAGACATTACTTGTACCCTTTCCTTCTTGTCTTCTTGGCTATGTGGAAAACAATGATAGCTTCAACTTCATCTCTTTCTTTCTCGGGCAATTGCTGTTCCCATCCTTCCCTCTGCTCATTGGGATCTGCATCTTCTTCTTCACAATTTTACCCTTCATAATAACGGTACAAATCAGCAACGTTAAAAATGGGAGAAATGTATACACCTTCAGGAAACTCTCTCATAGGCATTTGCTGTGAGCTTCCTTAAGACTGTACATGGCAAAATCTTTTTCTACTTCTGCTTGTTGTAGGTTCCTTAGGGGAACCTATCCTTCCTCAAATGAGCTAACACAAGATCCCCAACCTGAAATCCTCACTCCTTTCTCTTAAGATCGGTGTGCTTCCTATATTTCATTGTACTTATCTCCAATTTTTTTTTGACTTCCTAGTGCACCTCATGTATATAATCAATAAGTCTTCTGCAACTGCACCCTTTCTGCCTAAATTAGAAGTGTTCGTCAAAGTGTTTACCACTCTTGTGCTGTACCCAAACACAATTTGGAAAGGGGTTTTGGCTGTACTTCTATTTATGGAATTGTTATAATCAAACTCAACTTGTGCTAAAATCAAATCCCATTGAGTGGGCTTCTTTCCAACTAAGCATCTCAGAAGATCATCCAAATTTCTGTTAACAACCTCTGTTTGCCCATTTATTTGAGAATGATAGGCTGAACTGAAAATCAATTGTCTCTAAATAGTAAATTCCTTCACAACATACACCAAAAGTGGCCCTCAAATTTGCTGTCTCAATATGAGACTATGCTCTTTGTTAATCATTTAATTTCTTTCATGGGATTGTGCCATCTTAGAAAATCTATTTACATCCACATAAATAGAATCATTACCTTGTTGTGTTCTTGGCAGCTCAAGAACGAAATCCATACTTACATTCTCCCATGGACTTTCCAGAATAGGTAAAGGCTGATATAATTTGTTGTTTTGGCTTCTCCTTTTGGCATGTTGACAAATTTTGCAATGCTGCACGTCTTTACCCATCTTAGGCTAATAATAGTTCTTCTCAGCTGTGCTAATGCCTTATCCACTTCAAAGTGACCAACCAACCCTCCACTATGCTTTTCCCTCATTAAATTCTCCCTCATTGATCCTTGTGGAATACACAAGCATGTCCCTTTGAATAATAGTCTCTCCTTGTATGGTGTTCTGTTTTGGTCCATTGGACTCTTACATGCAGTCAATGCTCCCTTGAAATTTTATCATATTCATACAACTCAGCCATGGCATCAAAATCAGTGACTTTTACTCTTATGTCAGTCAACAATAAACATCTCCTACTCAATGCATTTACTACTCAGTTAGATTCACCACTTTTATTTTTAAAAACAAATTGATAACTTTGCAAAAACTCAATCCATTTCATATCTCTCTGATCAAGTTTACCTTGTCTGTTTATGTACTGTAATGCCTAATGATCCGTGTATAAGATAAACTCCTTTGGTGGAAAGTAATGCCTCACTTCTTAAATGTCTGAATGATGGCATAAAATTCCTGATCATAGACATAGTACTTATTCTTTAGCTTCATTTAACTTTTCACTGAAATAGGCAATGGGTTTTACTTCTTTGGTTCAAACTCCTTTGATTGCTGTACCACTTGCATCATAATCCAACTGAAACACTTTGTTAAAATTAGGTAATGTCAAGATAATTTGTCCTGTTAGATTTTCCTTCAAGAATTGAAACTCCTTTTTGCTGTTGTTGCCCATTGAAAATTAGACCTATTACCCTTCATGTTCTTTGTGATAGGTGCATATATGTTGTTGAAATTTCTGATAAACTTCCTATAGAAGCTTGTTAGGCCATGAAACTCTTGCCCCAAAAGTACTTTTTAGTACTGGAATCTACAGTGCCTTTTACCTTTTTAGGATCTATCCTTTGGTTTTCCTATGAAATAACAAATTCTAGATACACAAGTTCCTCCATAAAATTACACTTTTTTAGATTATCAGCAATTTTTTTTTCCAGTCTCTGTAAAACTAGTCTTAAATGTTCCAAATGATCGTTTGTCTTGCTGAAAATCAAAATATCATCTAAATAAACAATCACAAACTTACCAAAATAAGGCTTTAGCATCTCATTCATCAACCTCATGAAAGTACTGGGTGCATTTGTCAATTTGAATGGCATGACCAACCACTCATGCCACCATCCTTGGTCTTGAAAGTGATTTTCCATTCATCTCCTTCTTTAATCTGAATCTGGTCGTATCCACTATCCACTCTTCAAGTCAATCTTTGTGAAATACTCGGCTCCATTCAGGCAACTCATTAAATCATCCATCTAATTTAGTGGAAACAGATATTTTACTATATCTTATTGATGGCTCAAGAATTTGAGCACATTTTTTCATTCTCCATCCCTTTTAGGTGTCAGTATTACTGGTACAGCACAAGGACTGAAGCTTTCTTTGATCAAACCCTTGTTAACAGCTCTTAGACTTTCCGTTTTACCTCTTCATTCTCCACCGATGTTATTCTATATTCTGCCTTGTCTTAATAGGCATGCTCCGAAGATCAAATCCACCTGATGACTAATGCTTCTTACGGTTGGTAACTCATTTAACAATTCTTGTGACAAAGTATTTGTATAATGTCCAAGCAACCTCTTCACTTGTAATGGAATCTCTGCTTCCATGACTGCTGTTTTTATTTCTGCAGGTTTAGGAATCATAGCAAAACACATTCTTTCTTCTTTTACATCACTTAAAAACTGTTTTCCAGAAATCAAACAAACCTTTGGACCATGATCCACTTCTACTCTTCTATTCTCCAATGGATTCAACATGCATTCTGTTCCACCTTTGATGATGTTGTAGGTGTTCTTGTCATCATGGATATCCCTCCTATCATACTGTCATTGTTTACACAAGAAAATGTGACAACCATCCATAGACAAAATAATACATAATATTTCATTCTGATATGCTCCTATATGAAATTCAACTAAGCATTATTCATTTTATAAGAAGTTGTTGTTGTCTTTGCAGCAAATATATCATGTATCGTCTGGGATGTGGGATTCTTTTCAGCTTCAACTTCTCCACCACTTCCCTAGATATTAGGTTATGTGTGCTCCCATTGTCAATCACAATTTTGCAACACCTATCCATGAAGTTGCATATAGTCCTAAATTTTTATTTCTTTGAGCTGGTTCATGTTTTTCCTTCTTTGATTTCAATAATACCCTCTTCATCATGATCCAATCCCCTTGCCTAGGCTCTTCTGCATGTCGAGATTGTGCTGCATATTCTTCATTAGATTCAATCATTTAATTTCTTCCATGATCTTGTTGTGCTCGTGGGCACTCAAAGGCCCTACAACGAATTTCACCACATTGGTAGCAAGTGAACTCTCTACCTCTTCTTCTTCCTTTTGGAGGAATTTCTCTTCTCCTAGTATCATGATTTTCATTGTCATTTTGAGAATTGCTAGACTCCCTCTCAATATTCTGCTTTTATTTTTAAAAAGTTGTCCTCTCCCCCCGTAATTTCGTACTAAACTCATCTTGCATAGCCATGCGGAGTCCATTGATGTAACTTGCAACTTTTTCCGCATCATCCTCTATATGGCAGGTTCCAATGTTGAGCCGGTAAAACTCTTTGGTATAAACTTTGACACTCAGCTCCCTTTGTTTTAGGTTTTGTAATTGCTTAATCAAATTCAGGTGGTAATCTGCAGGTAGAAATTTTGACGTCAATTTTGCCACCATTCAATCCCACAATCGAATCTTCTATTGCCCCTTCCTTTGTATATCCAAATATACTTGATCCCAACAAAGGGATGCATGACTCTTCAACTTGGTACTAGCAAGCTTCACCTTCTTTGGGTCTTTTATGGATTCAAATTAAAATTACTTATCCCTGTCTGCAATCGAATTCACAATCTCTTCAACATTCAAACTTCCATTCTAGCAAGGAGGATGTATCTGTGGTCAGTTTGCAATAAGAGGCATAGCCTTGATAAAGGGCTCATATAATCTTCTCCTTGTACAATTGGTTCTTCTGTTGCTTCTTCATCTTCACTCACATTTTCTACAGGTAGACCTGTCCTTTATGCTGTTTCAAAGGCTTCTAACTTCCTTGCCATTGCCTTCAACATCTCTGCCACTCAAGCATTACCATGAGCCATATTTTCTTCTCAACCCTCTGCAGTCATAGGATCTGCACACCTGCAACAAACTCTTCAGGGCCTTGAAGATCAATTCCATGGCAATCCCACAAGCTTAATCTTGCTCTAATACCACTTAACGCAATCTTGATTGGCATATTTGCAATGGGTAGCCAACGTAGGTAGCCTGACACACAAATAGGTGAAGAACTACAATGGTAAATTATAACAGTCCATCACTAAAATTATAGTCTTTCATGAGCTGAGCAACTGCAAAAACCTTGTTTATGATCAGCTACAACTACAAGCCAGTTTGGCTTTTTATGTCAGCTGATCGAAGTGCAAAACCGCTGTTCTAAGTTCAATGTGCAATCAAAAGCTTTTCTGATTTACAGTGCTTGGAATGGAAATATTCTACTCAAAACAAAGACTCCAATACACTCTCCTACGACCTTGTCTTTTTTTTCTAATTTTGTATTTACCTCTGATATGCTATGTGAATATGGTCCTAATATAGATTCCATGATGCCCTTTTTGCTCATCGCATGATCTCCCTCTCCTTTTTCTTTTACTTGTATCTAATTATGCCTTTGTGAGTCGTGGGAATGGTTTGAATCTGCCACCTTCATAACTGATTTCACAAGGATTAGGAGGTAGCGGCCATTGGCTGGGTTTGTAGCAGCTGTGCCACTGTTAAAGTTTTGCTTGTGGATTATAACTGCCAAATAAGACTGATGCCAAATAATTATGTCTGCCACCGGCTGGTGAGGTGGGTGTTGAATCCGCCATACTTAAATTGTTATTTTTTTAACTTGTAAGAGGTGGTGGGTATTTTGTAACTGCTGCAGAAATGAGAGGGAAAGCTGCATTTGAAACTGGAAGCTGCCAAACTATTTTTAGTGCCAAGGAACAGCAAGGAAATAGGTATTGAAAGATGAAGTCCAGCATCACCCAGGAAGGAAATCTCAAACACAAATCAGAATCTGCTTCAACACAAAAATCAGAAATGTACATAAAGAAAAAAACCAAAAGTTAGGAGAAAATCTATTTGGGCATGCAGGATTGCATGAGCCCTGGATTGCTCCTGCATCAATAAGTGCATGCTCATATTGAAAGCATTCTGCACCATCCTTCAGTAATAGGAATATGGTAATGCTGACCATTTTATTCATTGTTGAATTTATTTGATACTGGGAATACTTTAATGTGTACTGTCTGGAACACATATATTTAGATGTAAAACACCCACAAATCATAGTTACTTACCGTGTCTTCCATAGACAGTGGAACCCAGCAAAGTTAGGAACATAAAGTTTTTAAAGCCCTGCTGTGTTGAGGGCATCTCCTCTAGGCATCTGTTTCTTTATCCAGGGCACTGACCGAATCAATTCTTAATTCAAGATTATAATTGGTAGCTAGAATTAGATTCAATCCATGCTATCTATTGAAGACAAGACAACATGAGTTTCTTCATCAATAAAGTTGGACAGAAATTCTTTCATTCCCAATCAGTCCACTGTTAGTTCATCATTATGATTCAGTAATTGCACATGGATAAAAGCTAAAACATTCAACTAATGCATGTTGTCATGACTGTCTCAATTGTTTTCTTGTGGATGGTACTCTTATAGGATAGGCAACTATGGCAAAACAAGATTCTTGTGGGAATAATGTCTCATGCTTCCCTGCTGCCAAATTCATGTGTCATTGGTCATCCACTAAACACTATTTTTGCTACATGGTTTCAGGTTGTCTATTAATTCTGTGCAATCAATCAACGAGAGGGTTTTTTCTCTTGGTCTGGACAAAGAATGCTTCCAAGAATTTGAAGGAAGATGATTTTTTAATTGATATTGTTGACATTAAAAAGGAGGGTGAATACCCTGAATAGTGTATGATCATCAAAGGGAATTGATATCCACAATAACATCAAGAGACATGCAACAAATTTTCAACAATCTCAAGCAAGTAAGAAACACTCTAATAACTAAAAAGTACTAAAAGGCGTGAATGCAAGTTTTTTGAATTTTGCTATCCATGTCTTCACGTAGTTACTTTTCATGTGAACTGATATTTACATTTTCCTAGTGTTCTGTGGAAAGCAAGTTGCATTATGTGAATATTTCCTGTAGGCTTGCATTGTTCTCTTTCCAAGTATGTCTTCCAATGGAGGTTGGGATCCATTTACGATATCTGCTATAGTCTCCTATATTTAATGTGGATGTTTTCTCTCCCTCTTTCTTCTTGTCCGATGTCTGTAGATTTCTTTTCATTAGTAAACTACTTTATTTTGCTAGCTTTTTCTGCCTTCTCACCTTGATCAGATTCCCCTTTCTACATTGTTTGATTGTAATTGACTACCTGGTTACCATTCTCTCCTTCCTTTTTATATTGATGTACCATCTACTTGACTTGGTCCACTTTATGCACTACTGGCAAGTCCAGTAAATTTTTAAATCATCTCAGAACCCATACAATAATTTCCTTTTTCGCATCCAGGATCCCTTCGTCATTATATTGAGTTTCCGGAACAGGTTCATTCCAGTTTTGCCCTTTTGCTTTCTAGCCTTTATCTCCATTGTCCATTGGATCAGCTTTTGTTTATGTTTTCTTGCATTGGTTCCCGATCACAAATTTTTTCTAATGTTTCTCAAATCCCTCATTATCTGTTTGGACATTTTTCTTCACCTTTTGAGGATTTGGACTTGTTTTGCCTGCAGGTGTTGTCATATAAGATTAGCTTTTGAAGATCTCCCAACTTTAGGCGTTGTCATAAAAGATTAGCTTTTGAAGATCCCCCAACTTTAAAGTCATTCTATTGGGAAGTGGCTTGGCAAAACCTTTACCATGATATGGTTTGCATGTCTCACTAGCCTTACAAATTGAATTTGCAGTGGCTTCGAAAGCATATCTTGATCAAAATTCCTGGGCTATAGCCTACATTCTGATCTAGACAGGTGGTACTAAAGGCAATTCTGCATAGGCTTAAACCTGGTGCCAATATTTTTTGAGAAGGCCAGGATTTCTTAATAAACACGGCCCTCTAATACTTAAGCCCAAGTCATTTACCATGATTTTTCCATTTCTTATTGGCCCATGCATGCAAATCCTCTAGAGACAATGGCACTTTGAGGAAATGGATTAACAGAGTAGTTCCATAGAGAGAGTAGAGACCATAGTTCAAAAACTTGTGACTTGTCAAAACTCAACAGATCCAATTTTGACTTGTTCTTGGTGACTTGACACAACTTAGCAAATTAGAAAAATAGTAAAATACCTAAATTCCTAATAAAACCAAAATTTCATGCAAAATCCAGCTACACAATGTGTCAAATTAAGGTGTATAATGTTGGGCAAGTGTTTTCTATCAGATTTGAATTAAAAGAGAGTAGAATATTGCATCAAAATGTCAATACAACAGCTAATAAATATGATATGTATTATGATAATTGAAGATCATCATCAAAAATTACAATTCTATGCAAGTTACAATAATTTACATTTTTCTCTTCCCCATTTACATTCTGATGATTTTTTGGGTCCTACTCCTCACAATTGGATGTGGCTTCACCCTTGAACTAGAAGGCAATGATTCCTCCTTAGGTTCAACTTCATCATTTGCCATGATGTCATCCAACCCAATGCTTGCTGCTTCTGATGCACCCTCCTTTTCTTGCCTCCCAAAATCAGATACCTTTTCTTCCATAAACCTGGGATCCTCATCCAATGTAGTCTACTTGTTTTATGGATTAGTGTCATCCAAGTCATTTGTCTCATGAGTAGTCATGCTTTTCAATTTTTTTGTGCAAATTTGAAATTTGTATTGCATGATGACAAGGTCATTAACATGCTTTTGTGTGAATGGCCTCAAACAAGCTTTAATTGTACTTGTTGACGTGTTTTTTATGACCGCGTCTAACACAGAATAAAGTTGCCTAAAGGTCACTTCACTCTCTCTTGATCAAAGTACGATTGCATGCTAAGATTGCAAGAAGTTCAAACAATTGACTCCAAGGTTCCTTCAATGCGTGGACATGACTCAGTTGGCTGATGTGTTTGCTGGTAATCCAAGGGGCCTTACGTTTGCATCATTCTTTCACTTCTTTGTTGTGGTTGGAACTCCATCATCGAATATGACAATTCTGCGATGCTACTGCTTCGAATGGACTAAAATGAACTGAAAGTAAAAGGGAAAGGGTTTAGAAGGATCTAAATCTACTCCTAAGGGCAGTGATAACAATGAATAGTGCTCTGGTGGACAAATTCCAAATAAACCAAGCTCTGCTTCGCCAAGTTTAACTACAACTCCGCAAGAACCGATGCAATCTTTTGGGGATGCTAGAGGATTTTCAAATCGAGAAAGTACATTTGAATACCCAAAACGGCGCAATCCAAACGACTATCCACAATCGAACTTAGCATGAATTTAGGGGGCTCAGACTAACTTTACACTGCAACTTACAATCAGCAAGATGCAAAAAGTATGAACCATGGAAATTCATCCGACACCATTACATTCTCCATTGAAATCAAAGCACTATACTACTTCTACTCTAAGTGAGGAAGGTGAAACCATGCAAGTCTTGAAAAAATAACTTAAGTGGACACCATCAGAGAACAATGTTTCACTGTTATTATCCCAAAACCTATCGCAACAATTTCATACAAGGCTCCCTCCTTTTACAAATGAGGAGGGTCACCCCTTATATAGGCTTCAAGCCCTGGCTACATGCAAAACCCTAATTAGGGTTTTCCCTAAAAGATTCTCCACACATGATGCAACAAGGTGGGAATCTCCAATTAATAACCCATCATGCCCATATACAATTAATTCAAAAGTACCCAAAATAGCATCCACTGCACATTAAATGCACCACCTCCTTCAAATTCGTCCAAGATGTGTTGAATATTCATCCATGCAAAAATCACCCCACTATGTCATAAATGATCCATCATTTCCACATGCGGCGACTGCATGCAAAAGGAATCTGCCATAAATTCAACATGCAATGACCGGGTCGCCATTTGGTCAAATATTCCGGTAATGAATGCGCCACTCTATTGCCATGTGTTCAATAGATCCTCGCCATGCAAGTGGACCCCGCCGTCGTATATCCACTCCTGCACATCTGGAATTGTTGGAGAGGGAAAATTCGATTCAGGAAGAATTTTTTTGAAGTCTCCTCAACTTTCCTTGCTTGAAGAAGGTTTTTCATCAATTCTGCACATTTCCTATTTTTTAGGAAAATTTCCAAATTAGGGTTCCACGGTCCAGGAGAGAGAAAATTCTCCTACGAATCCAAATCTGTAAAACTTTTGAAATTTGGATGTGATTTGATGCCCGAGAATGGATTTTTTCAAATTTTTCCCTGGAGGGGAAATTTCTTGTTCAATTCATCTCTGATTCCTTCCTTGCCTTAGAAATTTTATGTTCAATTCATCCTTGGGTGTATTTCTTCCTTGCTTGGAATTTTGTCCCGAAGGAAGGAATTTTCAATACTTAGCCAAATTTTCATCTTTCCTGGAATTCTGTCCTGAAGGAAGAAATTTCCAACACTTAGCCAAATTTTCACCTTTTTCAGGAACTCTGTCATGAAGGAAGGAATTTCCAACACTTAGTCAATTTTTCACCTTTCCTAGAATTATGTCCTGAAGGAAGGAATTTCCATTACTTTGTGAATTGTCCATATCTCCTTTTCAACATCCCTATTTGTAGGGATCTTCCTAAATTTTAGGAGTTAGGTTCATTGAATGGGGAATTTTGTCCCGATTCTGAATCTATAAAAATTTCCATATTTGGCCAGAATTTGATGTCTAAAAATAGCATAACTGAAAATTCGCCCGAGGGGAATTCTGCTTTTTATTCCTCCTTGAGTCCTTGGATTCTGTGCCTTAGGCGAAATTCCAATTCTTTTAGCTCAGGTGAAATTTTCATTACGCCCATGGATTCATGGATTTTCTTCCTGTGATTGCCTTCCTAGTTTCAGCGCCTCAGCCCTGATTTGGGCGCATTTTGGCCATGTCCATGGAGAGGTGGATTTTTCCACTTGTGAATTCATTCTTGGTTTTAGCGCGCCAGCCCTGACTTGGGCGCATTTTGGCCATGTCCATGGAGAGGTGGATTTTTGCACTTGAGAATTCATTCTTGGTTTTAGTGCCCCAGCCCTGACTTGGGCGCATTTTGGCCATGTCCATGGAGAGGTGGATTTTTGCACTTGTGAATTCATTCTTGGTTTTAGCGCCCCAACCCTGACTTTGGCGCATTTTGGCCATGTCCATGGAGAGGTGGATTTTTTTCACAAGTTCCAGGCTCTTTGTCGGGATATAGATATGAAATATAACATTTAAGTATAACTTTAAGTTATATTTCATATATATTGTCAGGATGTTTGAGAGTGGTTTCAGGTCCATAGGAATCATAATGCAAATTTTGGATTTTGGAAGATCTTCCGAATTTCCAGACTTAGTCAAATTTCAGGCCATTTTCGGATTAAGATGACATTGGTGGATTGATGTGAATTTCTGGACTTGGATGATTTTGCATGCTTTCGTCTTCTGGAATAGGAGTTCAAAACCTAACCATTTTTTTGACCCAAATTGTCTGCCTTCTGACTCTTCCGGATTTAGAAATGGTCTTTAGGAACGTTCAGTCTTCAGCGTCTTCAGAGATATTCAGCTTTCAGTGTTTTTTTGTGAAGATCCTGTCAAAAATAGATTTTCCCAAATAGTAAGTGTTTCAAAATGTCAAGGTTTGGGCAAAATAGGTCAGAAAAGAACTTACTAAAAATAGAAACTTACTAAAAATAGAACTTGCTAAAAATAGTAAGTTTGATTTTTGGCAAAATTAGACCAATTCGGGACTCAGAAAAATCCCTAAAAAATAGGGACTTTTTAAAAATAGAAAGTTGCTCCGTTTGGGCTCAAATTTTACTGGGAGCTCCCTTGAAGGGTCTTGATTCCAGTCGTATGTTCAGTTTTTCCAAAACCCTAATAGAAACCCCTAAAATCTAGGACAAAAGGTAGAAACCCTAAAAAAGGACAAAACAGGCCCTAGACTTAGCCGAATTTGCTCAAACAAAAGGCAAACTTGACCAATATGACCCCCAAACACTTGCAAAGCAGAGAGATTGACGAGACTGCTGCGAAAAGACCCCAAAAAACGCAAGCCAAAAGACTGGGAGGGCCTAAAAAGTAGGGGGTCCCCATTTGCAATGGGGCGATGTGTGAAAACGTCACAACAGTACTCACATCCGTGAATGCTACAAGGTTGGGCCAAAACTTGAAGGGCTGGTTTGATAATTTGAGTTTCTTTTGCTTCAGTCTTCCCAACAATTAGTTGCAAAGAAGACATGCATGGATTTGTAAGTAAAGAAATAAATGTACATGCCAAAGATTTAAAATTTTGGAAGTTAAGTGAAGTGAAGACTTAGATTTTTTGTTTTTGGTGCTTTGGTGTTCTTTTTGAAGCAGCTAGTGGTGAAGAGAAGAGTCTCCCTTGAGCAGCTTGTGTTTTTTGCATCTCCTCCATAATTAGGTCCTTGACCTAACTTTAAGCGGCATCCTCTCAATGCATCTTGAGAGTCTGTGCATAACCTTCCATCAACATCCTTGAAATCATTTCAGTAGAAAATTTGGGGGTTGATGCATGGGTTGGTGAGTTCTACCTCTGATCAATGATGTTCCAAATTGGTTCAAATTCTGCTGTTGTCTTCCTTGTAATAGTTTTGGACAGCCTCCTTGTCCTTGTCATTGGTCTCATAAATGTAACCCATCTGGTTTTACTCTCCATCCACCATGCACAAAACCTTGACTAAAGGCTTTGATACCTCCAAACAAACTAAAGTTCCACTAAAATTATAAATAAAAAAAATCGAACAATTTCTTGTAATTAAATTAGAAAACGTGAAATTAAAACATACAATTTAGAATATAAATCGAAGTTTGAAATTAATTTGATGATCTTTGCTGCTCTCTTTGCAAAGACATTAGCAAACATTGTCCTTGCATCTCTCTCCACATCAGCCTTTTTGAATAATAAAAATATAGTATATACCCATTGTTGGCTCTTAAGCATTTGTTTCAAAGTTGCAAACCATGTTGCACCTGCTCATACTAACTCTTTCCCCTTGCTGTGTTCTCTAATCAAGCTAAGTACCCAAGGGTGTCTGTATATATATTTGGTGATGTTCTTCTCAACTTCCACTACTTATTTTACCCATGGAAGTTTCCCTATGTCCAAGAGAATATCAAGGCAATGGGCAAGTGCAAGGGGTCCAAAAAAGTGTTGGGTGTCTTTCCTTAAGCAATCTACCGGTTGCCACATATGTTGCTGCATTATTTATTACAACTTGTACTACATTTTTTTATCCCAACCTCTAACATGAATTCCTCCAACGTTAGACTTGAATTGTCTTTATTTTTTGCTGTGTGAAGCATCTATGCACCTCAAGAACACTATCTCTTCATTTGAAGCTGCTAGAAAGTTGCTAAGTGTGCAATTCCTTCCATTTGCCTACAATTTGCTAATATGGTGCATCCATATTTGTGCCTCTTTTGCTCGTCCACAATTGTTTTTGCATTTGCACTGTATTCTGGAGCTACAACTTATGTTATGTGGATTAAGCTCTCAATACCCTTTCCCTGCACTTATCACCCTTTCCCTGCACTTATCAAGTACAAGACTGAAATTTTCCAATATGGGCTTCTCATCATGTTGAAAGCAAGGTTGTTGTAGAAACAAACATTTGCTCAAGCTATGTTTGCTTCCTCATGCTTGCCCTCGTTTGAAGCTGTACCTTCAAGCTAAGATTGCAATCTTGGCATGTTTCATGGAACAAAAAACCTTGTAACTAGATTTTGTTGCATCTTGATGAAGTGAATGTGCCTCAAATATGTGGAGCATGACTGAAGCCCACAATCTTAGTCATGTCTACCTCAGTTTCCCATGGCACGTTGGGATCCACCACCCTTGCAATGGTTGCTTTTGTTTTCCTCCTCTCCAAATTTTTTTGGATCGTCAAATCAAGGTGCACTTTCATCTTTTGTTCTGCTTTTGACTCAAACGTGGGATGCAATTTTTTTGTCATGGGCTGCAATGTATGCTAGGTGGTACTTGTGTTGATTGATGCCTTTATTCATCTTCAAACCACAATAGCTGCAAATAAATATTCTCCAAAGTCAGTTTTGGTACACCATGCTTCCAAATGATATCCTTTCCTCCAATGAGTGGGCTTCCACTTCTTGATACCATTGAATGTGAAGTGTAAACCTTGGCATGGATAAAATCAGAAAAGCATGTTTAATTGCAGCAATTTAAATACAAAAAGCTGAATTTTTTTGAATTGAATATCGATTAAAAATGTCTTGCAGCAATTTAAATACAAAAAGCTGAATTTTTTTGAATTGAATATCGATTAAAAATGTCTTGCTCCTATGAGCATCAACATTAGATCAATACAAGCTCCTTATGAGCAAAAACATTAGAAATCACCTATGGAAGACCATGAGTCACCACTTAGGAATCCACTTTTATTTAGAAACCACTTTCATATTAGAAGCCACCTCCGGCAGACCAAGAGTCACAACTTAGAATTCCACTTTAGATGTTGCTATGGGAAATTGAACTTGGGTCTCCACAATGAAAAACCAACTTTTTAACCAATTAAGCTCAATCCCTTGGACAAAAGCAGCATTAATTCAAATTCATATGAGACATGATTAAACATCACTCACAATTTTAGAAAAGATTGTTTTTACTTTAGGTGCCCTACACTAATTTAAAACAGTATTTTTACTACTTTGAATGCACGTGGAACATGACTAAACACATAAGTGAAGAGTTTACTAATCTAGAAATGTAAAAGAAATCTGAAAATGTATGGAAAAAAACCTGGAACTCAAAAAATTTCACAAATTTGCTTCCTCAATTGGCCTTAAATTACCCTAAATTGCTCAAAGGAGACTGCAAACGCTGTGTGAGAAGAATGGAGATCAGATTGGGGTTCAAAAGAGAAAAAAGTTGTGTTTGAAGTGTGTCTGGGCCATGTCCTGCATCTGTGTCACAGTGGGTGAGTCTAAACTGCAGTAAGTCTGAGGCCAAGTTTCTGAGCTGGTGATTCAACTTGTGAGAATCGTGGGTTCTCTACAATTTTTTAAACATATTATAGACATTCCTTATAATATCGTTTTCATCTAGACAAATTATTGGATTCTCCTCCATAGCTTGCATATATGAATTTCTTTCCCTCAATACTTGATTTTCTTTTTGCTTTTCAAACTGTAGCCATGGTTGTCTCCAGCTCCTTAACAGACTTAGTCACTTTGGCTCTATCAACCTTTTGTTTGAAAGAAGTTCCAAGGAGCGTTGAAGATTCCTGCCTCATGTTCTTCATTATGTAGGGAAAGAGAATCATCCACCAGTATGAATCTGTGCACAAAATCTGAAGACAATACCCCCATTACCACTTATCAAAACCTGAGTAGGACTCCATGTCTCGTCCAATTCTTTTAACATTTCTAGTAGCTTCTGGATTCTGTTCTTTTTGATGATTTGTAAGATTACAGTCTCTAATTGGTTGGAAATCAGTGCAGCTGCTGTGATTGGTTGTCTATTTGTCTTTTGGTTCTTGATGCATGACATGTGCTTGATACTTGTTAGTAGTTGAGTTAGAACTATCGCATACAATGATTTCCATTTTCTTGGGATGATCACTAGTGCAATATTTTTCTTGTCCTTTATCTGGTGATTTTGAAGGCAAAATGATGATCTTTTGCATGATAACTAGTACAGAAACTAGCCATGGACTGGACTGAAATCATTATTTTTGCTCAAGTTCTAAGTTTTCTGACTTTCTAACATATTGCATCTTACATGCTAGTGGATATGCTAGTTGTGAACTGAGAGTGTTAGAAGTGTCGGCAACAGTTATCTTTTTCCAGTTTATTATAGAATTTTGTACTTTACCTGTAAGATTCTTTCATTCAATTAATATATTTTTCAGTATATCCAAAGAGAAATATGTGTAATAGTCCTTTGAACTGATTTTGAATATTGATGCCAAAATAAAAGCCATCAACTAAATGGTTTCTTTACATTGTGTGGAATCAGGCAGCAAAGGAAATAACAATTAAACAACAGATAGTAGCAGACGAGCACGATTATTCTTCTTCTTGCTTAATTCTCTTGGGAATGCCTATGGAAACCCTGCAGCAGTTGCTAAGTAATATGTCTCTCTCAATACAGTTACTTAGCTCACTGGGTGAGAAGGCAAGGTCCAATCGGTCAAATTGTCATAACCTGGTTAGTCTGTTGAAGCTCTTAAAACCTCTATGTGATGATCTTGGGAAATCAAATATAGTAATGACAGGACAAGTTACAAGAGCGCTCGAAGCATTAGATGCAGCCTTGATTAAAGCAAGGGATCTTGTGGAGAGATGTGGGCCAAAAGGTAGCAAGATTTACATGGTATGTTATGATGGTCATTTGTTCTGTTTATTGTCATAGCTTTTCTGAAGATGCCTTTGCTTTTCTATGGTTTTTCATATATTCTTTTTGGAACTATTGCCGCTTTTGTGATTTGTTCGCTTGGATGGTTGAAGTATAAATATACAAACTGATGAGGAATAGGAACAGTCCTGGGATTAACTTTGGCATTGATTCTGTTGTTTACCATGAAAGCATGGTTCAGGATATTTAATCATATTTTCAAGCTGCTGAATATGGGACATTATTTCCTAGTTCCACATCTTTAATCTCTCATTTACCTTTTTTTAGGGGGAACAGTGTTTGGATTTCTGAGACCACTTAATTGGATCAGGTGCTCTACTCTTTATCATTGATACCAATGAAAGAAAAGTTTTGCTCTCTGACTATGGTTTTACCAATTGGAACATAAATATGATACTTATAAAATCCTAAATAGGAAACCTTTCCAAGTAAATACTGTAACTTGCAATAATTCAGACAGGTGAGTAAGAGGTAGATGATTTCTTGAATAAAAATGATGTGAAATATTATAAACTGGCTGTTCAGGTTCTTACTATAAAGTTTAAAAGCCTCAACAACATGTAAGTCACGGCACATGCATCTCACATATCACTTAGAAGAGGACAGGTTTTAAGAACCAATTTGCTTTACATTTTGTAGATCACTCATGATCTGCAAAAAGTATATTGACTTTCTAGATTTTAAAAACTCAATCGACCTTCCTATGGGATATGGTGGTAAATGCCTTGGTTTTGCAGTTCATGTTTTCTCAGCTTGTTCTTATTTTGATTATTTTCAAATTGTACTTTTCCAACTTGTTCCTCTATCTTGGTAAGAATTTTCATTGCTCTTTTCCAACTTATTCGTCTATCTTGCTAAGAATTTCTTCTTATCTAGGTTTTGTCATTGCCATCATTTGATTTGTTCTTTATAGTAGCTTGTTTATTGTTCTGAGAATCTTAAGTAAGGCATCAAACTCTTTGAAAGTTTTGGCAGCTCTATATTTCCAACCTCTATAAATTATAATCTTGCATTTAAGAAATGCAATTTTGCAATATTTGGTAAATATTATAATCTTGCATTTAAGAAATGCAATTTTGCAATATTTGGTAAATATTATAATCTTAGCTATAATAGCTACAGTTTTTGTTCATCTATTGTCTTTAAATTAGGTCGATAGTATTTTAAAATTTACCAGGAACGTTGAATTGCTTGGTTTTTTAAATTAAAGAAAACTTGTAATTGCCTATTTGACAACTGTCTGTCAGGATCAAAACAGTTTCAAGGAGAAATTTTCAACTATTATAATGTTGTTTTCTCTCTTCAGTGTTATATACAGATGGGCGTATGCTATTTTTGAGATAGCTTGTCAGTGCTTTAGTATCTCCAGAATTCCAGAATTCTCAATATAGTCTCAATTTTATAATGTCTTATTTCAAATGCTGTGTTGGCCCACCATCAGAAAGACACATTGTGCATGTGATAGCTAAGATTCTATCCTTTTTCATCTCACTTTATCTGATTTATAGGATAGAAAGATTTGATGTAATGTCCCTTTCCGCAGAGTAAGTGCAGGAGGATTAATAAGCCTATTTAATTCTTGTAGGCTATATTTGTGACAAGGGAATTAATTAATATAATTATTTAATATTATCTGTCAAAGTTTATTGTAAGGGTGTTAAATTTTTGGTGATCAGATTAGATAGACAGTAAATCAAATACAAATGCACAGAATATACCCTGGGAAAACATTCCTCTTGAAGGTGAAAAATCCAGCAATGAATATGTCTTTATTATCTCAGTTATGTCAAGAGACTTTACAATGATTTTGCTTCACACTTGAAGCTATATATGTGAGTGGGAACGATACACTATAGAGAATATACAATCTGCTTGTACAGTTGATTCTCAAACTGCTGTAGATAGTCTTCTATCTGCTGTAGATGAATGTCCACCAACTGCTGTAGAATCTCTCGAACTGCTGTAGATAGTCTTCTATCTGCTGTAGATGAATGTCCACCAACTGCTGTAGAATCTCTCGAACTGCTGTAGATAAACTTCAGGGAGATACACTCAATATGAATCGATCTCAAGACGTGCAGGCTACTGTCTGAGTTTCCATGATCTGCTGAAGATGTGTGTGCGAACTGGTGAAGATGTGTGTGTCTATCTAAGGAGTAAAGACAGGATCATTATATATATCTGCTGATGGATGATAGTCTCCAAGAGTTGGCTCCTTTCAAAGAGACACGACTTCACATAGAGGTGTCGCACCCTTCTAATAAGACATGGTGGACTTTCACCATAAGTCGGCCACCTATGTTACCCTGAGTTTCCGGGACGGATTTTTTTTTTCCCATAGTAGGGGACGGCAGTGGGGACAGCTATATAAAAAATAGGGAAAATTTAAAATATATAGGGAAATTTTAAATATTCGTATAAAAACATGGATAAAGCATGCTTATATACGTTATGAAACCTTAACATATAACGTTTGTGTTAAATAATTTAAATTGAGAGTTTGCATGAGAGTGGAAGTCAAACAAATAATCAAAATTCAATCATTAATTTTATGGGACAGCCAAAGTATGGGTTTCCGAAAGTTTCCAAGTTTCCAGAACGTCCCTGTTTCTGGGACGGGTCAAATTATGCCGGAAACGCGTCCCCGGGTAACACTGTCGGCCACTTAACAAACATTTAATCAAGGCCCAATCGGTTATACACATACCGATTTAAATAAAATTAGTTTGCTTATTAATCATGTATATAAGAATTAAACGAATAGTGTATAAAGCATGGTGACAGTAAATAATCGGTTTACCAAATATGTAAGGGTGATAGGCCATTCACATATTTGGTCTCAGTTAGTCGGCCTGTAGGATTACTACCGATGCTATATATATTATCAACACTCCCTCTTAGCTAGGGAGGAATCCTTCTCAATCTCTACGAGTCACATCACCTCATCGTGATGACTAACTCAATGACTACACTCATGTGAATGAAGGAAGCTTATCACCTCATCGTGATGTTTGACCACAATGGCTACTCCCATATGTGGAAAGGAAAATATATCACCTCACCATGATATCAACCATCATGGCTTCTCCCATGGATGGTGTAAGAATAGATATCACCTCATTGTGATATCAACCATCATTGGGAGATCATCACCTCACAATGATGGTAAAATGCACAAGTGTTCATCATTGTGAGATCTTCACCTCGCAATGATATTCACCATAGCTCATCCCAGAGGGTGAACACACAAGTACAAGAAAATCACCACGGACTCTCTCACGTGATGTTGTCATGGCATCACACACATGCCATCCACCATGACTCATCTCAGAGGGTGGAATTAAGGGCTTTCACCTCAAATCTCTCTCAAAGAGAAATGCATTAGCAAGAGCTTACACTTTAAACCTGTGTTGCATGGGTACCCGTACCCAACCCCCTAGAACGCATACCAGAGACTGGTACGCGTCTCCCGTACCGGAGACCCGTCAAGAGACGTCTCTACGCGTAGGAGACTCCACGTCAACGAACCCTCCCGTCTCCACCCTAAATAACATGCGCAAAAGTCAAAAAGTTTGATGCGATGCATGGGCAGAAGCAAAAACCATCGATGTGAGCCCCATTTTCAGACATTTGTATGACATATTGATTTTACTCATTTCACATTTGTGTACTTAAACTTCAAAGTGAATGTTAATTCTTGTTTCGAAAGTTCAATGTCATTATATTTTCAGATTTTCTATAAATTATTAAATTATATTTAAAAAAATTTGGCGTCTCCAAGTACCCCCGTCTCCTATTTTGAAAAAAATAGCTATACCAGTACTGATACTAGTCTCCAACGTCTCCAAGTACCCTCGTACCCATGCAACCTTGCTTTAAACTTCTCTCTCAAATAGAAGAATGCATTAGTATAAAATATAAATAGATCAATGATGCTGAGGCTCAATCTTAGCTAGGGCTTCATTCTCCACCATACCAAGCTTACCTCGAAAGTACACAAACTTTATCTTGAAGAGAGGCTTGGTGAGAATGTTTGCCGTCTACTCATCAGTACTAATGTATCTCAACTGAATAGCATTCCTTTTCACCATGTCTCTAACATAGTGATACTTGATCTCCACATGCTTTCTTCTGTCATGAAACACAGGATTGATAGAAAGATTTACACAACTTTGATTATCACAATGGATAATAATAGGCTCTAAGGATTGCCCAAACAATCCTGCAAGAAGCTTCCGAAGCCACACTGCTTCTCGTGCTCCCACACATGTTGCAATATACTTGGCCTCTGTAGAGCTTAGTGCCACTGAAGATTGTTTCCTGCTGTACCAAGAAATCATGGCAGAACCCAAACTAAAACAACTTTTAGAGGTGCTCTTCCGATCAGTGACACACCCTGCCCAATCGGAATCAGTAATATCCATGCAGCTTCAAGTCCACATCAGAAGAATGTCTCAGGCCATATCCAATTGTGCCGCGCAAGTATCTCAGAATATGTTTTGCTGCAACTAGATGTATTTGCTTTGGATCACGCATGAATTGGCTAAGTGCACTTACTGCATAGCAAATATCTGGTCTAGTATTGACTAGGTACATCAAAGACCCAATCATCTGCTTGTATAGTGTAGAATCCACTGGATCTGAAATAGCTGTAGTCTCTCTTCACTTATCCAAGTTGGTCTCCATAGGTGTGGACATGGATTTACAATCCATCATACCAAATCTCTTTAGAATGTCAATGGTGTACGTCCCTTGACTCAGAATGATCCCATCCGATTTCTGCCAAACTTCTAACTGAAGGAAGTAGTGCAATAAACCAAGATCCTTCATCTCAAATTCAGAAGCTAACTCCTTGCATTTGATAATAAGATGATCTTCTCCAGTGATAAGTAAGTCATCAACATAAAGAATTAGGATTAATGCTTCCCCATTAATTACCTTGAAGTATAAGTTTGAATCGGCATCATTCTTGGAGAAGCCCAAGCCTATTATGTAATGATCGATCCTTTTGTACCAAGCACGTGGAGCCTGCTTAAGGCCATACAATGCCTTCTTCAGCTCGCAAACATGAGACTCCTTCTCATGTACCGCAAATCGTTCAGGTTGCTCAATATATACTTCTTCCTCAATTACACCATTTTGTTGAGGATTATAGGGAACACAAAACTCCCTCTTAATTCTAGCTTCAATGCGAAAATTACGGAAGTTACCGAAGGTGTACTCTCCTCCATTATCTGATCTCACAACTTTGATCCTCTTCCCTGATATGTTCTCTACTTGAGCTTTGAATTCCTTAAATCTCATAAGTACCTCTTCAGATTCTTTACTCTTTTGTATTCTTACCCAATGCGCAACCTTTGCAAGTGCCTTCATGCTCCTGGTTGAGTTTTGGAAGGCCTGTAACCGTCTTCTCCATTGTAGGTAGTGCACGAAAGTGAAGGTGACCCAATCTTCTATGCCAAATCTCACAAGTACTTGATGAGTCATGAATTAAGGCTTGAGGAGGATGAGTGCAAAGTCTATAAAGACATCCATGACGAACTCCAATGACTTGAGCCGTCTTGATGTTTGATTTCTTTGGCCATGCAAGGACTTTGCCATCTACGAATGCAATTCGATATCCTTTGTCTTCCAAGGCTGATATGGAGACAAGATTTCGCTTAATTCCCGAAACAAATAGTACATCATTCAATTGCAAGGAAATGCCTGAATTTAAGTGAAGAGAGGAGGTCCCAACTCCTTTCACGGAGTAACTAGTATCATCTGCAATGATCACTTGTTCATTTGAATTTCTCTCCACCAAATCATTTAGATGTCCTCTAAATCCGGTAATGTGGCAAGATGCACCACTGTCAATTAACCAAGTATTGTGGTCGGTAGGCACATTACTTGAAAGGGCTGAATAGAATATGAATCCATCTGAATCCTTTTGTGGAAGAGTCTCACCAACATCTGCAATGGAAACTTGAGGCATAGGCCTAGTTGGACATTCCTTTGCGTAGTGACCATATTTGTCACATCTAAAGCATTGGATTTTTGAAAGATTCTTCCTTCGTTTAATTCGTTTTCCTCAAAGGCAAGCATAACTCTAAACTTCCAAGAGATGAAGTTTGATGCACCCTCAAGTCTGTCGACTTTAAGTCCGTTCACCATCTTGACATTGATAGATGTAATCAAACTCGAAGGCAATAATGGAGGATAACCCTGCTTCTATGAATCTGATCTGATCTTTTCTTAAGCCTGCTCTGATACCATGTTAAATTTTTGGTGATCAGATTAGATAGACAGTAAATTGTTAAAGTTTGGATCAGATTAGATATGTGAGTAGTTTTTTTATTTTAAATCTTGGTTCTCACTAAACTATATGACAATGAACTCTTGAGTGCAGGTTGCTGCACATGTGAAGGGAACACAACTTAATGCATATTGTATTTGAGAGTCTGCTGAATGAAGAAGATCGATATCTAAAAGGTTTGCACTTTGGATTACTGTACTTACCTATTAAAATCGAACTGCACCATGATATATACCTTACGGTATAGGCATGTCAATGGACAGACATGCCTCTACGTACGGTATAGGCATGTCAATGGACAGACATGCCTCTACGTACGTGGAGACATGTCGATTACGGTATAGGCATGTCAATGGACAGACATGCCTCTACGTACGTGGAGACATGTCGATGAATAGACATGCCTCCACGTACGTGGAGACATGTCGATTCATTTGAGATGTCTCTATACCGAAAGTAATGCAAGACAACGATTCTCCTAATCGTTTGTTTTTCGGTTGACAATCAAACAACGATTCCTCTTAATCGTTTGTTAGCAGTTAACGATTCTTCTAATCATTAGTTATTACTGTTATCTGCAAGTAACGATTTTCATAATCGTCTTTGAAGGGAGATCGACTAAAGTCGGTATACACAGCGATAAATATATATCGAACTATTTACTGTGGAGGATCGATTTATATTGATCATTTCATTTGATCAATATAATCGATACTTATATAGATACGGATCAGCTCGCTAGGCCTTTCAAATAGTAGGGGCCCCCAGCCCCCGCCCAATTCGGCTGGGGGTAGGGCGAGCAGTAAATAACTATACCTCTGCACTCGATAGTTGTTAGCAGAGCAGACAATAGGATTGGAGGCGAAAGGCAGTCCCGCTCGAAGGCTTGGCCATTGGAATCGATCATACCTCAATGAGTTACTATAGTTGTACAGTTCAGCCCCTTATAATAGCAGGGAATTCTGGAGGGGAACAGGCTTAGCCGGGAGCAGGCTATGTATATATTCATATCAACAATAATTAGCATTACTTATACATATGAGACTACACCGACTGAAGCTATAAAACATCAACATTAATCAAATACAAATGCACAGAATATACCTTGGGAAAACCTTCCTCTTGAAGGTGAAAAACCCAGCAATGAATATGTCTTTATTATCTCAGTTATGTCAAGAGACTTTACAATGATTTTGCTTCACACTTGAAGCTATATATGTGAGTGGCAACAATACACTATAGAGAATATACAATCTGCTTAGACAGTTGACTCTCAAACTGCTGTAGATAGTCTTCTATCTGCTGTAGATGAATGTGCACCAACTGCTGTAGAATATCTCGAACTGCTGTAGATAAACTTGATGGAGATACACTCAATATGAATCGATCTCAAGACATGCAGGCTACTGTCTGAGTTTCCACGATCTGCTGAAGATATGTGTGCGAACTGCTGAAGATGTGCGTGTCTATCTAAGGAGTGAAGACATGATCATTAGATATATATCTGCCGATGGATAATAGTCTCCAAGAGTCGGCTCCTTTCAAGGAGACATGACTTCACATAGAGGTGTCGCACCCTTCTAATAAGACATTGTGGACTTTCACTACAAGTCGGCCACTTAACAAACATTTAATCAAGGCCCAATTGGTTATTCACATACCGATTTAAATAATATTAGTTTGCTTATTAATCATGCATATAAGAATTGAACGAATACTGTATAGACTTAGAGCATGGTGATAGTAAATAATCGGTTTACCAAATATGTAAGGCCGATAGGCCATTCACATATTTGGTCTCAGTTAGTCGGCCTGTAGGATTACTACTGACGCTATATATATAATCAACAAAGGGTAATATTATTTAATTAATTTAATAAGTGTATAAAGTGATTTTAAAGGTTATTTAGATAAATATTTTAATAAAGATACTTTATTATTTGCCGGTTTAAGCTAAAAATTAAAAAGAGAGAGAAAACTAGAGATGTGTTTAGAAGCTTCCCTAGTTGGTTATAAAAGAGCACTGTGGGACTCATTTGAGATATTCTTGGTTATTTTATTATACTTGTCTAGAGAGCTTCATGGAGCTTGTAACCCTAGGATAAAAACCCTAAGGGTTTGCTGGTTTCAGTAGTGGATCTATCTGCCCTAGCCATTTGTTGAAGATATCATTTCAGGTATTTCACAGTGCATTCAGCATTATAGATTGTCAAGTTTGTGAAGTCTCTATTGCAGACAAAGTCGAGTTAGAATATTTTGCAAGATACATATGATTTGGATGCCTTGAATATATAAGAGGTACAGTCGAGTTGAAGAATATAGTGCTGGGTGCCATTTTTAAGCAAGGCATCATTAAAGGAGCAGCAGGTTCAGCATTAAGCAGATTTCTAATGATCAACCTGCTCCTAGTTCGTATTGCCATTCCTTGGCTCAAAACCTCATAGGAAACTGATTTATAATCTGCAAGGGATGTGGTCTTACTGCCAATGAACTTCCTTATATTAAGCACCATCCATCTGAAGGTTAATGCATGGGTATAACCTGGACTTACGAATGAAAGAAGTTGAACATGGGTCATAATGGAAGCCAACACATTATCTTATTGCTATCTGGGCGTGGATAAAGCTAAGTCTGAAGCTAAAGAAGGCGATTTGGAGTATATATTGCTGTGCCTTGCTAAGTGTTGTCAAATATATCTACAGTTTGTAATTTGAGGGAAAAAGGTCAGATATGGTATTTCTATACATATGAATGACATTAGCTGTTGTTGAATTTGTACTAAGTTCAAGAGGAAAAGTACATTCTTTGTGTATTTCTGCAGACTAAATGTTATACCAGTATTGTGATTTTATCTCAGAAAATAGTATCATTTTTGTTCTTGTCCCTTGCACTTGAATATGAGTTTTTGAATGTCATTGTATAAACCTGCAAATAAATTATGATATAATTTTCTACTCAAACTGAAACCATTTTCAAAATCACGAGCAAGAAAATTGTGACACAAAATACTCAGAGGAGGACTGAAATTTTCTGAGAAAAATTAGAAGGGAATTGTACAGTGGCGTCAGAGCTAGTTTCCTTCCAGTCTATGTTTCTTATGAGTGAAAGAGAGCAGAGATACATTCGCAAAGAACAGAGAAAGTGGCAGTCCCCACAACTTCCATAAGGCTCAACTAGTTTCGGAATACTTTGTTTGCATCAAGACTCATTGTCAAGCAGTGGAACAAGTAATTCTAATCCTCTAGCAGGTGGTGAACAAAGAGAAGTGAATATGGGCGATAAAGACACAAGAGAAGATCCTGCAATGAACATTTTAAATATGTTGGTTAGGGAACAGCATGAAACAAATCGGCGCATGGCATAGTTGGTGGGTATGATGGCTCAGCAATTTGGGGGCGGCAGCAACAGCAACAACAACAATAACAATGGTAGAAACAATGGTGGTAATAATGGCCAAGGGGACAATCTAGTAAATAACAAGGCTGCAAATTATCTATAATGTCCCCATTTTTAGGTTCTCTTGTAGTGCAGCTGGTGTTGGCTTTTTGGGTCGGTGTCAGCATGATCAAAGGAGTATTTTGATGTCACTAGTGTGTTCAGACAGATTAATGGAGATGTACGACACTTTTTGGAGTGATTTTGAACAACTTGTCTGGAACTCATTGTTTTTGTTAAGTGTCAATTTGGACATCAATTGGCCAGTTCGGAGTTTTGGTAATTTCTATTTTTGGCAATTGATCATAGCTTTGGTCAACTCTTAGTTTCAACATGTAGTATTTTCAGTTTCAAGGTTTGGATAGTTTTGGCTATTTTTAGCATATGCTATTTGGGGTAACTAGTCTCAGTCTCAGCTTTTCCTCAGTTTCGGAGTGCTGAGTCTGCAGTTTCTGGACTCAGTGAATTTCCCAAGGCTCTATTATGTTTATTTCACTTAAATATTTATAAATTAACTTTATCACTTAAGTGAAATAAAGTGTTCAAAATGATCCCCTTGGGCCACGCCTAAGAAGTGAACAACTTAAAGTTGTTTCTAAGTTATTTTGTGGGTCCAAAATAGTGGACGCCAAGGCTAAGGTGGGTGAAATAATATTTTAAAATTTTTAAAAGTGACCACCATAAGGAGATGTCAAGCATGAAGGAGGATTAAGTTAAAAATAAAAGATTTAAATATTATTTGTGTTAAAAAGACGTCAAGCTTGAGGAAGAAAACTGAAATATTAAAAAGGGCTAAAGTTTATTATTTTATTACGAGTTGCCCTAATCTGGTGTTGCCTCAACTTTTCATTGAAACTCTATGTAATAGAGTTTTGGCTTTCATTCTTATGTTGAATATTGTGAAGATACAAAAATGTTGTTGGAATGAACTTGGAGTTCTTCTGAAGATTGTTGAGGATGAAATTTCTCACTAGTTAGCTTGGTTTTGGTGGGGAAAGATTCACTCTAGCTGGTTGTGTTCTCTAGTTTGGATTTTTGATCATTTGGCTTGAAGTTTGGAGAAGGGTTTGTAGTTGATGAAGACTTGTGAAGTATTTTGATGTGGGTATTGAGATTTTGGTGTGGTATGGTCTTTCTTAGAGTGCTGTTCGAGTTTTGTGATGATTGAATGAATTTTCAGTGAGTTAATCCTTATTTTCAGAGATTCAAAGAATCACATTATGGCTTATATCTTATTGTATGAAGTCTAAATTGTTCTGGGTACCATTACAATCTTCCTTCCATAGCTGGGTGATGGAGATTGATATATGATATGAGGGTTTTCTGTGTTTCCTGATTTTGTTTGCAAAAATCGCCTCAATTAGGGTAGTACAATGCCTTTAATCAGCACGTGGGAAAGTAAGAAGTTCATATCTTCCATTTGAAGCTGCAAAAAGGGCTCATTGGTGGAGCCTAGGTATACCAGAGGTGGGTTTGAAAGCTTGTAAGGATTGGAGGTGCAGAAAATTATTGAAACAATTTATTATCAAATCGCCCCTACTGCTCCTGTCCAATTTTTGGAATGACAGAAAATTTCTGAGTGCTTATTCTTCATCTAGTTTGGGATTTTGATGTCCAAGAAGCTGGAAGAATCTTGTGGAGATAGCTAAGTACTAACCACCACTCCAGCCCTTTAAAGAAGGGTAAGGAGAATGTATTGTTGAATTAAGTAGGTGTGAAATACTTCTTCAATGGCTCAATTACCAGGTCTGCAATTTTAATTGCATTCTGATTTTTATATTGTATGCTTGTGCTCACTCATGAAATTAAAGTGAATTTGCTGTTCTATGCAATTGGTTTGTATTTTCTTCAAATGCAATATTTCCTATGAATGTTCTTAAATGGTGAATCAACTTACAAACCAAAGAATCAGCAAACAAACATATTGGCATTTCATTCTTGCAAACGTTTTCAAAATAAATAAATCAGTTTTGAACATTTCATTAGTGTACTGTAATAGCTAATTCTAGACCTCTCATGCCTATCTTTGTTAGGAAATAATGCATTAAACCCACATTCATTTAATCCATTTCCTACATAACCCATGAGAGAAAAGCATGCATACAAGCTTACAAAATCACCATAATGCAAAGATCAAATCATAGTTGAAAAACTCGGACTCGCCACGGACTTGGCAAACCAAAAATTTGGACTCGGACTCGTGAAAGACTCGCGAAAGACTCGGCAAAAAAAGAAAACTGTAGTTTTACAAAAAAACATAAAGAAATTAATGCATTTAGAGAACATAAGAGCCATAATTGAAACATTACACGTCATATGATCAACAAATGCGTAATATTTGAAATTTCATCATTCATACTGATAGTTTCAAACTTTCAACTCTAAAATGTATAATACCAAGATTTCTTCAATGCTAATTATGTTGTTATATGGAGACTAATCAGACTCAGAGGTTAAATTTTCCCTACTTCCATCAGCGCAGTTTCCCCCTATATTTTTTGACGGGGGTTTGGGGGTAGCGCCCCTTGCGCGCTCCCTATCGCGATACAGGGCGGGGTCAAGGGGCAGCGCCCCGCGAGGCCAATTTTTTTTTATTACGCAATGCAAGGCGTCGGGTGTTATTTTTCTATTGGCCCACGTCCAATTAGGGTTACCTCTTAACCCCCCAAAAAGTCAAAAAGGGGGGGGACTTATGCCAAATGAAGGCAAAAAAAACGAAAAAAACTCATTTTTAAAGCTTGCCTGATGGTTTTTCTGGATCACGTGAGTCCATCTGAAAAACTCGCGAGTCCGTGCAAAAGACTCGCGAGTCTTTCAAATGGACTCGCTAGGACTCGCCTCGTGGCTCCCATCTGTGGCGAGTCCACGAGTTTTTAAACTATGGATCAAATAGACAATCCACAAGATAAGATATATCTTGGGAAAACCCTCATGAGGGAAAAACCTAGCCTCCAAAAGCATCCATAATCCATCATATTAATCAACCATAAAGCACATACAAAGTTACAAATACCCTCGAACCATCAAGCCCCCTAGTGCAATCCCATGTGTCCAAGCATGAATCCACACATTCCATGCCATGCTCCACAAATGCAATCCTTCAAAGGATTCAATACAATGACATCTCCAAACTACCAGCCAACCTTAACCATTAAACATGTGCTTGCTTTTATAGACCGAAGCTCACACAAATACAACTAGTGGTAAAGTAAAACCATGTGCTCACAACTAACCTTTGACCCTACATTTAATATTGAGTACCATGTTTTCTCTTTTTAAATATCTTTCCCAAATATTAAATAATTACAATATAATATTACAATGTTGATACAGTATCACAGTGGCCTTGAGAATATTCCAAAGGAATCTTTACATGTTGCACGTCCATGTGCAACATCACATAATAAATAAATATTACAATTATAAACATAATTATGCAAGGTGTACAACACCTATTTACCAACATTCTCCCATTTGTTGTATACATTGCGTAAGGGTCAATCAATGCAATACATCATCATAGCCATACATTAAACCACATGAATCTCCAATATGCTTTTGTGCACCATCAATATACCTGCAATAAAACCAAGTCACCACCATCTCAAGCAAGAACTCCTCTTATCCTCCAACATGCCAACTATGGAAGAAAAGGAACAAGCCAAGGTGAAGAGGCACCAATGCATTAACACAAGCATAAAATCCAATGTGATAACAAAGGCTCCAAATTGTTGTCATAAAGTAAAAACCCACATGATCGAAAATGACATCCACAACACATGCCACTACATCCAGCCATCCATACCTCCTAGGTTTAAAGAACATTAGTAAACTCATGCCAATATCATATCAACCCATAAATTGCAATCAAGCTCCCTGTATCAAAACTTGATAATGAAGTACATACATATTTAGGCACTCCTATTGCATGGGTAATACCAAATCTGAAATGAAGCTCAAAGCATATCAAGTCAACCAATAATTGCTCATATCAAGGTGGGATAAGTAAATCAAAACATGTACCAAGAACAATCCCAATGATCCACACATACAACCCAATAGCTGCATACTCTCCCACAATATGTAACCATCCTCCGAAAACATGAGAGAAAACATAGAATGAAGAGAGACAACCCGTAAACCATAACCTGTCTTTCTATCAACACCTCAAATAAGCAACATTGTGCCAAGTATGATCTCCTCCAAAATATCCCAAATAAAAATCCATGACAACACCCAAATCTTCGTTCAATCTCTTAGACTAAACAAACATAAGTATCATGTAATGCCAACATGGATGTAAGCGTCTCATAACCAAGAAGATCGAACTCATAATAATCATTCCCAATGAAGGAAATTAACCCACTAAACCACCTCCTAAAATCCTCACAATGATCTCATAATAATAACATATGCACAAGGAGATAACCAATGTTATATATCTCTCAAAATGAACCCACCGAAACTAACAAACTCCATAGCACAAGATCCATATATATGAAAGATAAGCATAAACATAATGCACTTGAAAGGAACAATGGGCAATACCTCTAAGTAGTATACCGTCGAGTAGATCAAGAGTGGCGAATGAGAATGCTCATCAAGCTATCCAAGTCATCATGACTCACACTAAGAACAATCTCCTCTCAAGTCTATACCAAGTGAATGTTCCTTAGACTTCCTGTTGAAACAACCAACCATTTCAACACATATCTCTAATCAAAAGAGAATACCAACATCACCTACATCTCCATGAATCAATGAGCATTTGTAACCAATTAATCCATGCCATTTTCCAAATGCAACATAGCACCATCGTGAAGTATCAATCAAATGATCATATACCCAATACAAAGAGAGCCATTGAGATCAATGTCAAAGCTCCAACCATGGAATCAGGAACATAAACATGACAACATGATCTCTTCATCTCCTTCTACAAGATCACATGCTCCATATGAATGAATCAAATGACTATACCATGCCAAAACTCTAAACTAGAGTCAAGAGTATACCATGACATAATAGTAACCATGATAACATGTCAAATGAAAGCTTGAACCACACCTCAACCAAAGATTCCAAGAGTCCTCCATGGATCCAAGATGTCAACCATCCTCAATCATCATGAAGATAACCATCTCCTACTAGTGTACCCACAAATATGAAAGAATCTTTTGCAACAACAGGAACTAAGAACTCCAACATCTGCACACTAAAAAGATCATCCACCATCCAATGGTGAATCCACATCATCTCCAACTACTCCCATCGAACCGTGATACCGAGTCACACATGGCATTGTGACAAGCATCTAAATGAAGAACATCTAGGTCTACACACATACAACTGAAAAGTCAATAACATCAAGCGTAACCATGAACTCCAAGCCAAGAAGATACATACAACCACCAACAAACTGCCAATCAAGAATCAATCCTATACCGCCAATACATCATTGTCAAAAGCTCCCACTAAAAGTGTAACCAATGAATAACTAAGCTATCATGACATCGTGATAAACCACATGCTACAAGTCCCAACACCAACTCTCTAGGTACTTATAAACATCAGCCATCCTCTCATCGCAAAATAGACATACCAATGCAGTGATGACCACAGACAAGGTCAACTAACAAGTATGCACCAAAATGAATCAAACTTTATAGATATAGATAGTCCACATCTAAGCCATTCCACTGCATTTGAATAGGTGATCAGCCCACACAACTGCATAATTCGTATGTCAAAAACTGAAATATGCAAACTTATCTTCACATTAGTAAATTGCAAATTCAGATATCAAAGAGAATAATCCTGTAGACCACATGACTCAAACACCAAATCAACATTTGATCTGATTTGCCAAACATGTCCACAACCAAGTACCATAGTCAAGGAACCAAATAAGCATCAAGGAGATAATCAACAACCTGTAAACATCAAACCAAATTACCACTAATATGACTATGTCGTGTCAATGCAAAACATGTACTTGCATAATCATGACACCATAATCATCACCAACACTATACCTGCACTCAACTATCACCCACATGAATTTCCAAGTCTCAAATCATGTCCAACCATGTCCTCAAACTGAGAACGACCTGTGTACTTGTCACCATACCATCAAAGTCTAACTTTGAAAAACACTTGTAAACATGTACCAAGAAGCACCAACCTGATAATCAGTTGTAGGATCATAAATATCTTATAAAAACATGTACTTCCTCAAATTTTCACCTCTTTATTTGTTTGGATGCTCACACAATCACATCTCGAATCATAGGCACCTACAAGTGATCAAACAAGTAGACAACTCTTCATATTCATCAAATTGATAAAATAACAACACCATTTTGTATTAGATTGAACATGCTCTCCAACGCCTATTCGAAATCAAGAATCCGATTCCATATGCAGAAGTTATGACCAAAATCATGTAATTAAGAGCATTTGGCTTCCAGGCTCCAAGAACATGTCAAAACGATAAAATTAGGGAACCAAACTTGTACCATGTCGTAGTGCTCGTAACCAGCTTTCCAACGAGTATAGGAAGTCGAAAATCTGATTCTCTAGATGAAAGCTATGCCAATTTGAAAATAACAACTTATTTGCCCATATGCAATGCTCCATGGTGGACCCTACTTTATATTTTCACTTTAATTTTCAAAGAATTTCGAAATTACCTCATAATGGAACCCGAATATCTTTTTCAAAACAGATTTTATTTTTAATTTAAAAGCAAAACGGTGGGTAGGGGTGATTATATAAAGAAATGAGTGGTTTGATTTTTATTTAAATGATTTTAATGTATAGTGGGCCCTTTTTCTAAAAAACCTTTCACATGCCACTTGTCCATCATTTCTAGTGGTGGTCAAAACTTCTATTTTTGTTTGGCAGTAAAAAAAGACAGGTTGATGGGACTTCAACATGATAGTCCGTGGAGTACGGGAAACTGGGTGGGTACATTAAAATTTATTTCCCAAACCTTTTTAAAAGGCACCCACCAAAATGTTTTTTTTAATTTTATTTTCAGGTACAATAAAAATCTGACAGGTTTTGTTTTATTATTTTTTAATTTTTGATTTTTCTATAGACTAAGATTGACGGCCATTACTCGACCAAAATAGGGCAAATTATATATCAAAATTCATCGCTTGACCAACTTGGATCCAATGGGGAATTTCGTTTTTCACCAGACACTCGGCCAAAATAGGGCAAATTATATATCAAAATTCATCGCTCGGGCAACTTGGATCCAATGGTGAATTTCGTTTTTTACCAGAAAGTCGTTACTGCAAACTTCCCCTCAAAGCCCTCATTTAAATACATATCCAAAGGAAACTCAATTGACCAAATATTTTCCAAATCCCAAATCTGCAATCAACCCATCATAACAGTAAACCCAGATACCATATATTTGCAATAAAACAAACGGCAAGTGTATTTCTTACTTTGTAATGTCTCAATCCTTTCTTGCATAGCCATGGCTTCCACTCAAGCTAGGGTTATAACTCCAAATCAAATATGATAGTTCTGATACCACTTGTTAGGAAATAATGCTTTAAACCCACATTCACTAAATCCATTTCCTACATAACCCATGAGAGAAAGGCATGCATACAAGCTTACAAAATCACCATAATGCAAATATCAAATAGACAAGCCACAAGATTTGACAAGATATATCCTGGGAAAGCCCTCACGAGGGACAAACCTAGCCTCCAAAAGCATTTATACTACATCATATTAATTAGCCATGAAGCACTTACAGAGTTACAATGAATACCCTCTAACCATCAAGCCCCCCAATGCATTCCCATGTGTCTAAGCATAATTCCACACATCCCATGCCATGCTCCATGAATGCAATCCTCCAAAGGACTCAATACATTGACATCCCCAAACCACTAGCCAACCTTAACCATTAAACATGTGTTTGCTTTTATAGACCCAAGCTCACACAAATACAACTACTAGTAAAGTAAAACCATTTGCCCAAAACCATGTGCTCATAACTAACTCTTGACCCCACATTTAATATTGGGTACTAAGTTTTCTCTTTATAAATATCTTTCCCAAATATTAAATAATTACGATATAATATTACAATGTTACAATACATCACAATGGCCCCGAGAATATTTGAAAGGAATCTCTGCATGTTGCACATCCATTTGCAACATTACATAATAAATAAATATTACAATTATAACCATTATTATGCAAGGAGAACAACACCTATTTCCCAACAATCTTTTCCCCTAGGGTCCAACCACAAGCTGAAAATGAACCTACATTAAATGATTTGCAAGATCAATTCATGTAAGATTGGAGGGATGCAGATGTAGATTTTTCAGGCTGAGATATCTTTTTGAGATTATATGTACCTCAGAATGAAGCATAGACCTCATAGGAGTGGAAGAGCATATAATAATGAATTGTAGAGCAAGGTTGGCAAACTGACTCTTCCCTCATATGATGAGTTTGGAAAGACAATAGCAGGAGCATGGGTACAGAAAGAAGTGCCTATTTCCAACTTAACCCCATGGTGGAAGATGAGGCCATTAAATATGCTGCTATTCACCTAGATGATACTGCTCAAGAATTGTGGCACCACAAAATGATTACGATGGGACATGATTAGATTACCTTTTATTCAGAGTTCATTGAGAGGCTCATTGATAGATTCATTAAGGACCCAAAACTACATTTTGAGGAGTTGGCTTAGTTGAAACTGTAAGGGGCTGCTGTCTCGGGGAGATCAGTAGGCTTCTGGGGTTGTAAGTCCCTTGTTATTCTCAGTAGGTGGAAGTTGTGGTGATTGACAAATGGTTAATGCCAAGCTACAGTTGTGTGAGAATTGGACTAAAAACTTATATATGGGGGTCGGTTGAAAGAATAGCCGAGTGCCAGGAGTGCACCAAGGTGGTCTGCGGTAGACACCTCCTCCTAGGTGTGAAGAAGAGTAACCCTGCCCTCTAGTCTCAGGGAGATAGAGGTCCTACATGGACATTAGGGGTGAAGTAGAGTAACCCCGCCTTATCATTGGATGGTGAGGTTTACTGGTGGATGCATTCTCATGGTCCCTATCTCAGTGAAGCGGAGTAATTGAGCCAATGTTGGGGATGACTCCCGAGGAGTTGTCTATGACCCGAGGACTAGGGAAGCGGAGTACCTAGGCTCTTGCGAGAAGGATGATCGTGCAATGGATTGTCCCGGTTGGGGAAATGGAGTACCCAAGATCTTGTAAGGGGGATGGCCGTGCAATGGGCTATCTATATCGGAATGTTGGAGCTTGAGAGTTGGGCAAGCTACGTGGGTTGAGTTGCAGAGCTAGAAGTCCATGTGTCTTGTGGAACAAGTGGGGTGATGTGCTGGGCACGCACCTAGGTTACCTGAAGTGGGATTTGCATTGAGATCCGGGATCTCAAGGCGCTGGAGTGGGGGTCGAATGTGGCAGTAGGGACCGGGTTCCGAAAGTGTGCTCATGCTGAGCCGAGCCATGAGGCGAGTCCAAGAGGGTGACGAAGATGGATGAGTTGCATGACCGAAAAGTGGACATGGTCCGTAGGCGAGTTGTTCTGGGAGCACAGCCGAGTTGAAGGAGAGTTCAGCGACCAAGGATATTGGATTGGATCATGGAGCGAAGAGCTTGGTGCCCAAGTAGGAGTGCAAGGTGTTTTGTCAGTCTAAGAGACTTAGACTGGGTGTTTGCATGGAGTTGGTTATTGTGCATAGGATGTACAGGGAACCGGGTTCATCAGTGAAGCCATGTAGGCATAGGCCAGGGGCCCAAAGCAGTGTGACTTGGAGTCCTTGTTCAGGAAGTGGTTTTGAGTTGTGTACTGGGTAAGTTGTCGCGGGCTCACGAGAGAGTCAGTGGTGCGCTAGGTTGAGTTCCGAAGGAGACAGGGTCTTTGTGGATCAGGAGTCTACATGAGAAGCTACCGCCAGGGGCGAGGTGCAGTGGTATCTGTACCGGTGTTTCAAGAGTGGACATTGATCTAGGGGCAGGAACTTGTAATTGGATGCTTGGGAAGTATTCGGGGTAGTGACCAGCGACAGAGTTGGAATTGTTTGTAGACAGGGCCAGGGGCTGTCTCTTCATAACAATAAAGCTATCTATAGCCCCAGTATTGTGTTCATTGCGTGGAGATGGACAAACAGGAAGCTAGCTCAGGGAGTCTAGTCGTCTCATGAGATATGTTTGTTGCTTGAGGGTTTAGAGGAGCTGAGGGAGGCCAACATGGGGCGCTAGTGTTGTGGGAGTACTGGGCATGCTCAGGGAGTGTGCAGAGTTGGAGCCGGAGGACTTAAGGAGTTTCGGCAAGGGTCAGTGATAGTAGTTAGGGTCTTATGGGGGACTCAAGAAGACAAAGGCATAGAGGAGACCTATAAGCTTGTACCAGGGGTGCAAGGATGGTGCGACAAGACAGTGCTAGAGTAGAGTCAGGGACTTGAAGGGAGTGCTAGGAGCATCAGGATGAAGGAAGCCTGTGAGAGGGTTGGCATGTACTTTATTCCGCATGGGTGTGTGTTAATGTGGTCAGGTGGTGGACACTTGAAAAGGGATGGCGTAGTCTGGGAACAAGAAAGGACTTGTCTGCAATGGAAGTCGTGAGTAAGGTTTGCCAGTGCCGCATGAGGTTGGACCTCCTTTGGAAGGAAAAAGCTTGTTTAGGCAGCAAGTCGGTCTAGCCCCGTGACAGTTGGTATCAGAGCATAAAAATTGGCGGGGCCATTTAGATGAGCTGAGGTAGCTGGGCTATCAAGTGGTTAGGGGAAGACTGCGAAGGCGGATTGTGGTTTGCAGTGTCAAGGACAGGTAGACTAGGGTGGCTAGCAGGGCGTGGTCACTAAAAATGTGAGGCCAATCCAGGTAGGGATAAGGATGGTGAAGTCCGTGGCCGAGTTCCATGAGTGGTAGTCAGCTGGTTGGAGTTTGTGCCTGGGGCCGAGTTCCATCGGGAAGGGACTGTGCTAGTGGAGCGCCAAGGGATCAGGAGTGGATCTCTTGGTGGGGAAAATCTTGCACAGGAAGTGCCTTAGTAGTTCGGGTGGAGCGAAGTAGGCAAGGTGTGAGTCGGTATTGAACTGGGTTTAGTGCTGGAAGTAGTCGGCAGGGCCACAAGATTTGACATGGCAGTGTCCAAGGGCAGTGGCATATAAGACCAGTCAAAGGATTAGGAGCTGCGAGGAGCAGTGTGGTGTAGGGTCTTGTCAAGGACGGATCCGAGGTGAAATCGAGTTAGGAGCTGCGAGGAGCAGTGTGGTGTAGGGTCTTGTCAAGGACGGATCCGAGGTGAAATCGAGTTAGGAGTTGCGAGGAGCAGTGTGGTGTAGGGTCTTGTCAAGGACGGATCCGAGGTGAAATCGAGTTAGGAGCTGCGAGGAGCAGTGTGGTGTAGGATCTTGTCAGGGACGGATCCGAGGTGAAATCGATGGAGCTGTAAGGTACAGTGTGGTGTAGGGTTGTGTCCGAGACATGATCCGAGGTGTAAATTTGGTGGCGTAGCAGGTCCAATGGTGGAGAGCCAGTGAGGGGCCAAGTCACAAAGGAAGTCAAGGGAAAGAGGCAGAGTACCTTGCCCACATTGGATGTGGTTTGCAAAGGCATCGGGCACAAGAGGTTGGCTAGCTTACAAATGGGCTTCTTTGGGTTGCAGCACCGAGGGCGCAGGGCGTTCCGTGGACAGTGCGTCAGTCAGGCAAAGTGGCACAATGGATGGAAGTGAGTTTACTGAATGTGTAGGATGTAATGCAAGAGTTGGGTGTCTTCAGGGAAGTGCACCTAAGATGTAGGATTGTGTCTGGGACATGATCTGAGATGTGAAATTTGTGGCGAGTTAGGTTTGAAGGTTGGGAACCAAAGATGGGACCGAGTCACAGAGAAAGTCAAGGGAAAGTGAGTACCTTGCCCACATTGGATGTGGATTGCAGAGGCGTTATGCACAAGAGGTTGGTCGGCTGAATGATGTTGGTAGTTTCTTTGGGTTGCAGCACCGAGGGCGCAAGGCGTTCCGTGGACAGTGCATTAGTCAAACAAAGTAACACAACAGATTGAAGTGGGCAGATCGAATGTGTGGGATGCAATGCAAGATGGGTGTCTTCAGGGAAGCGCACCAAGGCGGACTCATGAGGTGTGGGTTTGCAAGAGTACACCAAGGAGGTGGAAGTGGTTGACAAGTACCAGGAGGATCATGTGTAGCTAGAGGTGGATCAACGAGAGTATGTTGGTTGTTGTTCTTTGGTTGAGTTGTTGGGGACAGGATAAGACGCTGGGTGCACTGAGGTCAGTCAACAGGCAATCAGGATGGCACTACAGAAAGGAAGTTGAGAGCTGAAAGTTGAATGTGCGACTTGGGAAGTCAGTTGGGTGTTGTGGTCAGTGGAGTATGTGTCTTCAGGGTGGCCAGATACCAGGGGCTTGCACAACAGGGTTGGTGGCAGGCGTGTCTTTCAGTGAATGCTAGGATTGGATCCGGGAGCAGTTGAAGTTGGAAGACAAGGGTTTCATTGAGGATGGCACTAGTGGCTGAGTTGAGAGGTGAGCATGGTTTGTGGTGTTTTGTCGTGTTGCGGTGCAAACGGTGGAGTCTTGGAGATGTAGAAGCCGGTATGGGGCATGGTGCAACCGAATATCACAAAGTTGTTTCACGAATGTTCAAACAAGGACAATCAGCTCAGTGGAAGTCAAGGACTGGGTTCTTGCAATATGTTGTTGAGTCGGGGACTAGCAGCAGAGATCAGTTGGAGGCAAGGGAGCGTCTTCACAAGATCAGTGCGGAGGCAGTGAGTTGGACTCAGGGGGTTGCTGAAGCGAGTTAGCCATGCATGGGATTCATGCAAGTGAAAGTACAGTATGGGGTATGCTGGCAAGTGTCAGCTATGTCAGGGACAGAAATAATACAAGTGCAGGGCACAGTGAATCCGAAGTTCACTTTTAACAGGTCCTAATGTTGCGAACGATGAGGCTCGGGTCGAATGGTCCGGCATTGAGGACGTCGCCTGTTTTAAGTGGGGGAGGATGTAAGGGGCTGCTGTCTCGGGGAGATCAGTAGGCTTCTGGGGTTGTAAGTCCCTTGTTATTCTCAGCAGGTGGAAGTTGTGGTGATTGACAAATGGTTAATGTCAAGCTATAGTTGTGTGAGAATTGGATGAAAAACTTATATATGGGGGTCGGTTGAAAGAATAGCCGAGTGCCAGGAGTGCACCAAGGTGGTCTGCGGTAGACACCTCCTCCTAGGGGTGAAGAAGAGTAACCCTGCCCTCTAGTCTCAGGGAGATAGAGGTCCTACATGGACAATAGGGGTGAAGTAGAGTAACCTCGCCTTATCATTGGATGGTGAGGTTTACTGGTGGATGCATTCTCATGGTCCCTATCTCAGTGAAGCGGAGTAACTGAGCCAATGTTGGGGATGACTCCCGGGGAGTTGTCTATGACTCGAGGACTAGGGAAGCGGAGTACCTAGGCTCTTGTGAGAAGGATGATCGTGCAATGGATTGTCCCGGTTGGGGAAATGGAGTACCCAAGATCTTGTAAGGGGGATGGCCGTGCAATGGGCTATCTATATCGGAATGTTGGAGCTTGAGAGTTGGGCAAGCTATGTGGGTTGAGTTGCAGAGCCAGAAGTCCATGTGTCTTGTGGAACAAGTGGGGTGATGTGCTGGGCACGCACCTAGGTTACCTGAAGTGGGATTTGCATTGAGATCCGGGATCTCAAGGCCCTAGAGTGGGGGTCGAATGTGGTAGTAGGGACCGGGTTTCGAAAGTGTGCTCATGTTGAGCCGAGCCATGAGGCGAGTCCAAGAGGGTGACGAAGATGGATGAGTTGCATGACCAAAAAGTGGACATGGTCCGTAGGCGAGTTGTTCTGGGAGCACAGCCGAGTTGAAGGAGAGTTCAACGACCAAGGATATTGGATTGGATCATGGAGCGAAGAGCTTGGTGCCCAAGTAGGAGTGCAAGGTGTTTTGTCAGTCTAAGAGACTTAGACTGGGTGTTTGCATGGAGTTGGTTATTGTGCATAGGATGTACAAGGAACCGGGTTCATCAGTGAAGCCATGTAGGCATAGGCCAGGGGCCCAAAGCAGTGTGACTTGGAGTCCTTGTTCAGGAAGTGGTTCTGAGTTGTGTACTGGGTAAGTCGTCGCGGGCTCACGAGAGAGTCAGTGGTGCGCTAGGTTGAGTTCCGAAGGAGATAGGGTCTTTGTGGATCAGGAGTCTACATGAGAAGCTAACGCCAGGGGTGAGGTGCAATGGTATCTGTACCGGTGTTTCAAGAGTGGACATTGATCTAGGGGCAGGAACTTGTAATCGGATGCTTGGGAAGTATTCGGGGTAGTGACCAGCGACAGAGTTGGAATTGTTTGTAGATCGGGCCAGGGGCTGTCTCTTCATAACAATAAAGCTATCTATAGCCCTAGTATTGTGTTCATTGCGTGGAGATGGACAAACAGGTAGCTAGCTCAGGGATTCTAGTCGTCCCATGAGATATGTTTGGTGCTTGAGGGTTCAGAGGAGCTGAGGGAGGCCAATGTGGGGCGCTAGTGCTGTGGGAGTACTGGGCATGCTCAGGGAGTGTGCAGAGTTGGAGCCGGAGGACTTAAGGAGTTTCGGCAAGGGTTAGTGTTAGTAGTTAGGGTCTTATGGGGGACTCAAGAAGACGAAGGCATAGAGGAGACCTATAAGCTTGTACCAGGGGTGCAAGGATGGTGTGACAAGACAGTGCTAGAGTAGAGTCAGGGACTTGAAGGGAGTGCTAGGAGCATCAGGATGAAGGAAACCCGTGAGAGGGTTGGCATGCACTTCTATTCCGCATGGGTGTGTGTTAATGTGGTCAGGTGGTGGACACTTGAAAAGGGATGGCGTAGTGTGGGAACAAGAAAGGACTTGTCCGCATTTGAAGTCGTGAGTAAGGTTTGCCAGTGCCGCATGAGGTTGGACCTCCTTTGGAAGGAAAAAGCTTGTTTGGGCAGCAGGTCGGTCTAGCCCCGTGACAGAAACAATGGGGTTTAATGGACACCTACATTGCTGATTTCCAAAGATTATCAGATTGGTTATTGATCTATCAGAGTGGAGGTTGATAGTACTATTTATGGATGGATTAGCAGACCCTCTAAGAGGATGGATAAAAGGTCTTAGTCCTAGCACTTTTTAGGAAGCCATTAAGAAGGCCTGAATCATGGATTTTGCAACTACAAAGAATAAATTTCAGTCTAAGGGATTCTCATCTCAAAAGGAGAAGGGTTATTTTTTTCTTTCACGAGTGCCCTAAGAAAGACATATTAGATGATGAGGTTTGTAATGAGTTGTGTAGAAAGTAATTATGTTTTAGCTGCAATGAACCTTGGGAACCAAGTCATAGGTGTCTATGGAAAGGCAAGGTGCATTATATCGAGGTGGTATCCGATAGTGAGGAAGAAGAGAAATCAAAACACATTCAAGGTGGCAAGATAGTGATTCAAATGATGAGTGGTTGAGAGACGAGGGACAATAAGCTAAGGGGGTGAAAGGTTGAACTATTGCTTCCATCTCTGATAAGCCTAGATTCAATTATTTCAGAGTGCATGGAGTATTGTAAGGGCAACAAGTGACAATGTTAGTAGACATTGGGTCTACTCACAGTTTTATAGACTTTGCATTGGTAGCTCAAACGAGGGTATAGATGAGGGATTTAATGTCATGGTAGTAGATGGATATAACATTGCATGTTTATGGTGGGTACCTCAATTGAAGATTACACTTTGTAACTACACTATTATTGATGATTTCTATGTGGGATACTAATGCTATCTTGGGCATGTATTGGTTATATTCCCTAGGAAATTAGTCTTAAAAATTTTAGGCAATGGAACTAAAATTCAAAGTTGATGGTAAGGTGGTGGTGGTATTGAGGGGCATGTCCACCGGTGCCCCCAAGATATTTCAGCAAAAAGAATGAATGGTATTCTTAGATATGGTGACATAGCTTTGGGCAGCTTAGTGTTTGATATCCACTAAGGCCCATAATGGCAATCCTAAATATTATCACACAAACATTCAAACAATGTTGGACAAACGCAGTTTGGTTTTTTGTGAGATCCCTCGAGATAGAGGATTTGAGCACACTATTCAATTGGAGGAAGGCCCTAAGCTTTTTATCACCACTCCTTATAGGGACCCTAAGAAGTTCAAGGAGGAAATTGTGAAAGACATTAAGGAGTTATTGGACATGAGGCACATTAGACCCAACTTGAGTTCGTTTGCTTCTTCTGTTGTTGTGGTGAAGGATGGGACCAAGAAGGATGTGCATTGACTACCATGCCTTTGATAAGAAAGCAATTAAAACCAAATACCCCATTCTTCCCAAGATCGACGAGCTCTTAGATGAGTTGCATGGTGCAGTTTATTTTTCAAGATTGATCTTAGATCCAAGTATCACCAATTTAGAGTCAAAGAGCAGGATATTCACAAAACAACTTTTTGGTGTCATTATGGGCACTATGAGTTTTTGTTTGTGCCCTTTGGGTTGACTAATGCTCCCGCTACTTTTTAGTCTTGCATGGATCACATGTTTAACAAGCAGTTGCAGAAGTTTCTACTAGTGTTCTTTGACGACATACTCATTTACAGTAAGACATCAGAGGAGCATCTAAAGCATTTGGATGAAGTATTGGGTATGATGGAGGCACAATCATTATATGCCAAGGCTTCAAAATGTGAATTTGGCATGACAAAGGTTTTGTACTTGGGTCACATCATCAATGCTCAAGGGGTTCAGGTGCATAAGGAGAAGATTCATGCAATTATCGATTGGCCACCTTCGAGGACACTCATAGAGTTACGAGGCTTCTTTGGGTTATGCGGTGTAATGTCCCCTTCTTAGTGTTGATGCATTCGGTGGTCCATTGGCCTATTCCGGAGACCCGTAGGCTATGTGGAAAGGAGAATTAGGGTTTCCATCTTTTGTGGAGTTCTGCTCGAGCTTGTCAGGGTTAGTCAGGAGGGAATTCTTCAGTTCTGCTTGTGGTTTCCTGGTATGTTTTCCATGGACTTTAATGTGGCATAACATGCAGTTGACTCTTTGGTGAAATGTGAACTTACTATTTTTAGTAAGTTAGGGTTTGGCTGTTGGGATGGTACAGTCTTACTGAGCTTTCCAAGCTCTTTCTCTGGGTGCGAATATCATGATTGTCAGAGCAGTATTTCATGACTTACTATTTTTAGTAAGTAGCAGTTTGGGCATTTCTATTTTTGGCAGTCTTGGATATAGTCCCGATCCAGCACAGTTCGGTGGTCTTCATTGCTCAACTTCATCCTTGATTTTTGTGATAATCAGTATTGGAGTTATAAGTTATTTAATTAAATATTATTTCCTTATCCTAAGGTTTAATATTTATTTTATTATTGATTATTGATATTGGGAATTGTGCATAATATAATTTTTCCCCAAGTCTGCCTAGGCGAATTATTTTGTGTTAAGAAGGGACGCCTAAGTGAATGTGGGGACTTTATTTTATTTAACAAAATATACTTTCATGCCAAAAATCGTGGTCTTCTTCCTAGGCGTGTTTTTGACTTGGATATGGCGCCATTCTTGGGTCCACCATGGGGGAAATGAAACACAAATTTGAGGGGGAATTTGGAGGCATTTGAATTTGAATTTCAGCCTTGGAAACTTATTTATACAAGTGCTTGGCCTCTCATTTGATCATCAAATGAAAATATAATGTTATGCTGTCTGATTGATTCCAAGGTTTTTCGAGGGTGAAAACCTCCTAGACTTTTCAATTGCAGTTTCGAGTGTGAGATATCACTCCTAGCTGAGGCTCTATTTTGTGGATTTCGTGGTGTTCTTGGGGTTTGCGTGTGAGGATTTGAGGAATTTGGGTTGCTGCTGTAATTTTCTGTGTTGTTGGTGTGTGATTGAAGCGAAGTTTCATTCCTACCTCCTTGCCTGTACGACCTATCATTCTGGGTATTGGCTTGAACAACTTCTATGCTATTGGCGATGTGATTTGTAAGTTTGCAGCCTTTAATTTGGAGTATTTGTTTTTATGTTGCAAATCGTACTTTCCAGCTTGGGTGTGGGTTTTTGGGAGTACATTGGGTTGCGTGCTTGGTATTTTTGGGGTGTGTAGGAGCTCTATTTCAGTTTGTTCTTAGTTGCTTTGGTTCTTAGTGTCAATTTGGGAGTGATTTGGGGTGATTTGAGTGAGATTTGAGTGAGATATGAGCATTTTAGTGTGATTCAGTGCTGCTGGTTATGCATTTCCAGCCTGCTGTTATTTGTATCAGATTTTAGGAAGTTGGTGTTGAGCTGGTTTGGTGATATTATTTTCTGCGATTCAGCATTCTCTTCTATTCTATCATTCCTATATTTTGTAAGGTTGAATAGTAGTACTATCAACCAATTTCTGAATTGTAAGCATTCCTGCTGAACAAGTGGAAGAGGCAGGCTTGCTGCCTATTTTCTGGTATTTGTAACTTAGTCCTCCCACTGAATAAGTGGTCAAGTGATTAGTTTTTGTGTATTGTCCTCCCGCTGAAATATGCGGTAGAGTGATAGCTTTATATAATGTCCTCCCGCTGAAATACGTGGTAGAGTGATTGGGTTCTAGTTTCTTGTTGTTTTCCTTGGCTGGTTTACCGCTAAGAAGTTTTGTTTCTTTCCTGCTAGGTAAGCAGAAGGGGCTGGCTTGTCGCCTGTGCATTGTAATTTTCAGTTATTGGCATCTAACAATCCCTGGAGCACCGTATGCTCTCACCCTCCCAGATTGGGCTCTTGGTGAACAAAAGGTGGAAGGGTTCCCTTTCATTAGTTTGGATTATTTCTCTAAACTTAACGGGTTATGGTGTTTATCTTGTAATTCTTATTGCCAAAAAAAAATAAAAATTAAGGGAATATTACATGCGGTTACTACAGAAGGTTTGTTAAGGGGTTTTCATAATTAGGAGCACCTCTAACGGATTTTACCAAGAAAGGAGCTTTCAGATGGACATACAAGGTTTAGTGGGCATTTGAAAAAGTCAAGGAGGTGATGAGTACTTGTCTAGTTTTGGCTTTACCGGATTTCATTTAGCCCTTTGTGCTAGAATGTGATGCTTCAGGTGAGGGGATTGGAGTAGTGCTGATGCAAAATAGGCACCCCCTTGCATATGAGAGATGAAAGGTTAGGGAGACAAATAGGCTCTATTCCATCTATGACAAGGCGATGCTTGCCATCATGCGTGCATTGGCGAAGTTCAGAAATTACTTAGTAGGTGGGAATTTTGTCGTCATAATAGACCATAACAACTTGAAATACTTCCCGGAGTAGAAAGATTGGAATGAGAGGCAACAAAAGTGGGCTAGCAAGATACAAGCATATGATATTGATATAGAGTATGATAAGAGAAAAAAGAATATTGCTATGTTACCCTAAGTTTCCGGGACGGGGACGACAAGGGACAAGGGTACGTGTTTTCAGGACAGTGATATTTTTTGCCAATTTTGGTGACGGCTAGGGGATGGCAAAGGGGACGGTTATATAAAAATAGGAAAAATTAAAATATATAGGGAAATTTAAAATATTCATATGAAAACATGGATAAAACATGCACATATGCATTATAGAACCTTATAATATAAGAACTAGCAGAGTTCTTATGGCAAATTTGTGTTAAATTGAGAGTTAGAGTCAAATTGCTTATAGAATTCATTGTCAAAATTCACTGCCTATATACAAAATTTATGGAGACATCAAAAACAAAACCGGGGACGCATCCCCAGGTAATGTAGGAATATTGTTGTTGATGCTCTCTCTAGAAAACCCACTACTTGTTCTCTAGTAGAAATTTCAATGGATTGGAAGGCTCACCTTTTTGTTGAGTTCTCCAAAAACACATTTGCATGTGAAGTGATGGATTGGATGCGAAGATTCAGGATGATATGTATAAGGTGGTAGATGATGTCATTTGTTACAAGGACAAGATATATTTGGTCCCTAAGTCTATAAGCTTAAGGAGAAGATTTTGAGAGCCATCCATGATACATCTCTGGTAGAATATCCAAGATACTCAAAACTTATAGGCAGGTCTGGGAGAGGTTCTCTTGGAAGGGCCTCAAAGATGATGTCTTGTGTCATGTTAGGGGATGCATGACTTGTCAATAGAACAAGTCAGATGTCATGCCCCCGCCTTAATTACATTTTTCCACACCGTCCTTAGGATGAGTTCATATATATATATAATTCAAACAATCGTCTTACTTGTAAGACTTCACGATTTTCTATGGGAATCAATAGATTAAGCCCTAATTATCGTCATAAGCAGTAATGAGAAGGCAGATCGATGCATAAGAATATACAACGATCCTTATGTAAGTCAACACGACAGCAGATCGAAGAGTTCATTAGATGAGCAGTCAGCTTAGACAAGACTCTCTTCCATCATACAACGCACTCTCGACAAGGAATAGTACCCTGATTTGTCAAGGCAAAGCATGGGTTGTTAAGGAGCATAACAATAATTGATTTAATTAAGGAAGGGGCAAAAGATATGAAGGGGTGTTACTTCTGAGAGAATTGTGACCAAATAAAGACACAACCTTCCACCGTCTCTTAGAGGATATATAACCAAAACAACATGTCAATTGAAAGTGGATATATCACACAATTTTATGATTATAAAAGGATACATAATATATTAATATAATGGTAGATCATTATTATGACAGCAGATTGTTATGCTGTATCTATCCCAAGAACTACATGCTTATTACATAAATATTATGCCTGAATACTAATAGGAATAAGGTTAGATATATGGCCCATAGTATAGCTGTTACTTTTATTCTTATTTACACATATAACAATATTAATAAGATTTATATTCGTTAATTAGATTTATATGACAAATTGCTTAATTTTAATTGTTTACACATTCATAATACATTAGAAGTTAGTGTACTCATAGCCCATTCCTTAATCATTCGCTATTGGCCTCATGAGGATAGGTTGGTTTTGTTAGGGAGAGGCGGAGTAATACCTCAGAAGATAGGTAAGCCCAAGATGGGATATGGATGGAGTCCCGAAACCTTGAGGGAGCCTACTTGTAGATTGGTTTCCAAGCGCCCTATGACAAGTAATTCCCCATCTTCCATTAGGGTTGATGATTAGGAAAGAAGTACGGATTGGGGTGTAAGAAGAGTAATTATCAAATGTACTATGAATCCTAATTGTTCCTTAATTTTAATAATCTGATTTAAGACGTAATCATCCATAGCATAGTTGAACTACTCGCCACTCGGCAAAACTCGCCAAGGCCTGAAAAAATAACTTGGCAACTTAAAAACATGCTTAAATTTAATTAAAAATGCATTTTTTTGCAAAATTTAATGAGAA